>NC_069509.1:132834142-133061642 GCF_027579735.1 Bombina bombina | reverse complement strand
AGCAGCTCCACCTCTTAGGTGGATTATTTCAATTATCAGGTATTTGTAGAGCGCCAACAGATTCTGCAGCGCTATAAACATAGGGTATACAACATAACATATATAGGGATCAAATGGGAAGAGGGCCCAGCCTAGAGTTGCACTGTTGTAGTCGGCTGTTATGAAGGCGATCTACAAACAGCTGGACTCTTAGGTTTACATTCTAAGGGGTTCAAGGGAAAAGGAATGGAGTTAGGAAAGATTAATGTAGGTTGTATGCATCCCTGAATAGTAGAGTCTTTAGGGAGCGCTTGAAGCTTTTAAAACTAGGGGAGAGTCTTGTGGAGCGAGGCAGAGAGTTCCACAAGATGGCAGCCAGTCTGGAGTAGACTTGTAAATGGGAATGTGAGGAGATAACAAGAGTGGAGGAGAGTAGGAGGTCGTGAGCAGAGCGAAGGAGACGGGAGGGAGAGTATCTGGAGACAAGGTCTGAGATGTAGGGTGGAGCAGTGCAGTTGAGGGCTTTGTATATCAAAGAGAGAATTTTGTGTTTAATCCTGGAGGCAAGAGGAAGCCATTGAAGGGATTGGCAGAGAGGTGCAGCAGATGAAGAGCAACGTGTAAGGAAGATGAGCGTTGCAGAGGCATTCATTATGGATTGTAAAGGAGCTAGGCGGCAGGTGGGGATACCAGAGACGATAGAGTTGCAGTAGTCAAGGCGGGAAAGGATGAGAGAGTGGATTAAAATCTTAGTTGTGTCTTGTGTAAGGAAATGCCTAATTTTAGAGATGTTTTTAAGGTGGAAGCAGTAGGCTTTAGTCAAGGACTGAATGTGAGGAGTGAAAGAAAGACCTGAGTCAAGTGTGACCCCAAGACATCGGGCATGCGGGGTAGGGGTAATGATGGAGTTATCGACAGTTATAGAGAAATGGGGGGTGGAGATTTTGGAAGAAGGGGGAAAAATAAGGAGCTCAGTTTTGGAGAGATTTAGCTTAAGGTAGTGAGAGGACATCCAAGATGAGATATGAGAAAGACAGTTAGTGACACGGGTTAGCAAGGAAGGAGATAGGTCTGGTGCAGTGAGGTAGATTTGGGTGTCATTGGCATACAAATGATATTGAAACCCATTGGACTTTAAAGGGATTATTGTAATAAAAAAATAACTAAGCAGTAGACTTCTGCAGCTACCAAAAATTCATATCATACAAATTTTTCATTGTGAATATTTGTTGGCTGCACTCACTACTCAGTATTAGTTTTATTTAAAACGAATACCGAATAGCACAGGCCCTGTAAGTCGGAGCGCTAAGTCTCCTGTTAGTGTGGCCGGGGCTCTGTGAACAAGATGACCAGGTTGGCGCAGCTCTACAGCACGCTGAAGGTATTAACCCTTAAAAAAATTTAAAGGAAACAAATAAATATTGATGCATTCAATTTTTTTTTTTGCATTTCATTGGTGCATTCATTAGGATATTCATTTCATTAAAACAAAACAAATATCAGATTTTCATTCTGAATTTACGTTTGTAACAAAACAAATGCACATCTCTACTAAGTAGTGGCATATACTTCATAGAAAACATTGCTATATGTATTATTCATCATTTTAATTATTATTTTTTTAAACTTAATTTGCAGTGTCCAATACTTCCTGTCACAGCCCTACAAGAAGTTTGGGGCCTCTACGGGATGCTAATCTAGCATGATGTCATAACATTTCTGGAGTAACATGAGCTGGTTTAATATTAAGTGAAAACTAGATAAACAGGGAGTCAGATTTGCCCATGCTCAGAACAGGCAGAAAGCATCCTAAGTTGCCAACATGTCTGTTCCATTATCTAGCAGCAGGCAGGGGCTACGCTGAGAATTTAAAATTGCTCATTTTGCAAGAAAACAAGTTGTTTGCTGTTTTGTTACAATCTGTGCTTTGATTTAACATATTTGTTTTTACTAAAGGAGAAATGTATAAAATCCCAGAGGCAGAACTTTTTCACTTCTGCATTGGGATTTTTTTTTTTTTTTTTTTTACTTTTTTCTGCAGGTCATTTTTAAATAAAATTCAATTTTAAATTAGCCAGTTATACCAAAGCACCGGTTAAATTGCAATGTGTAAGTTAACTGGAGAATAAAGCAAATTTTTAAGTTTTATAAAATATTGCAGTAGTTGAAAATTGCATAGGAAATTAGCTGCAGACAAAAAAAAAATCTTGGTCTAACATAGAAATGTAATAATAAAAAGGTGCATTGCTCGTAAGAATGTCTTACATTCAAAAATCAGATGTTTTGCAGACTGGGATTGAAAAAAGAGCTAGTCAACAATCAATGCACTACTGCATTTCAGCGCTACTCCATCACTTTAAACAGCACTTTGCTCTGGATGCACTGTGTTGAGGAAGAGTAAACTTACACAGTGCAGCCAGAGCACAGCTCTATTTGAAGAAAACAGTCCAATGTGGAACAGTGCTGCAAAGTTGAAGCGCTAAGAATTCCTGCATGTCTCCCATTCTTTCTGCAGACATGCTCTTCTGTGATGACATCTCAGATAAAAGCAAGTTCTGCCCTTGGGTGTCATTAGCTTTAACCCACAGATGTAATCCTAATTACAAATAGGACACAAGTTTCCTCATAAATTGAGGTGTATGGCTTCCATTTAATTTCACATATAAATCACTGTCTAAGACCGTCTTCCACCATAATAATAGCATTCATCACAACTATATTTCCACCCTTATCCACGTCCTTAATGACTATATTTCCTGTAGAACTAAAAAGGGATAGTCTAATCAAAATTAAACTTTCATGATTCAGATAGAGCATGCAATTTTAAGCAACTTTCTAATTTACTCCTATAATTTTTTCTTCGTTCTCTTGATATCTTTATTTGAAAAAAGCAAGAAAGTAAGCTTAAGAGCCGGCTTATTTTTTATTTAGCACCTGGGTAGAGCTTGCTGATTAGTGGATAAATGTAGCTTACCAATCAGCAAGTGCTACCCAGGTGCTGAACCAAAAATAGGCCAGCACCTTAGATTTCTGCTTTTTAAAAAAACGATAGCAAAAGAACAAAGAAAATGTGATAAAAGGAGTAAATTAGAAAGTTACTTAAAATTGCATGCTCTATCTGAATCATGAAAGAAAAAATTTGGGTTAGTATCCCTTTAATATAACCATGTTAGTTATGCAAAATTGGGGAATGTGTAATAAAGGTAATATATATCTTTTTAAACAATACAAATTTTGGAGTTGACTGTCCCTTTAAATCTAAAAGGGAACATAAAAAAGGCCTGGTTGTTCCTATCTTTTATTGATTACATAGAAATTAAAAACATCCTCCTGGACATCTGGTCCTACAAAAGGGATCAGTAGATATGTTGATTATTTCTTGAAAACCTTTGTGAATTCACTGACTGCTTTTGTGTTAGAATCAATAAATGTTCTGAAGAAGTTGAATAGCTTAAAGGGACATAAAACTCACATCACTGAGATAGAACATACAATTTTAAACAACTTTCTAGTTTACTGTGGTTATTAAATTGTCTTTGTTTTCTTGTTATCCTTTATTGAAAGGCAGCCATGCAAGTTTATGAGTGTGAATGTGTCTGCAACACAATATGGCTGCGGTTTTAAAACAATGTTATACATTAGCAAGAGAACTAGATGGCAGCCTATTTCCTGTCATGTAATGCTCAAGACGTGCAAGTTACCTATCTAGATATCTCTTAAACAAATAATAATAACATGAAAACGAAGCAATTTTGATAATAGAAGTAAATTGAAAACTTGTTTTAAATTGTATTCTTTATCTGAATAATGAAAGAAAATGTGGGGTTTGATGTCCCTTTAAAGAGACACTAAACCAACATTTTTTCTCTCATGATTCAGATAGAGCACACAATTTTAAGCAACTTTATACTTTACTCATATTATCTATTTTTCTTCGTTCTCTTGCTATTTTTATTTAAAAAGCAGGAATGTAAAGCTTAGGAGCCAGTCCATTTTTGGTTCAGAACCTCAGTTATGCTTGCTTATTGGTTGGCTGAATGTAGTCACCAGTAAGCAAGCGCTCTCTAGGGTGCTGAACCTAAAATGGGCCTGTTCCAGAGCTTTACATTCCTGCTTTTTAAATAAAGATAGCAAGAGAATGAAGAAAAATTGATAATATAACTAAAATTACAAAGTTGCTTAAAATTGTCTGCTCAATCTGAATCATGAAAGAAACTAATTGGGTTTAGTATCACGTGTTTCGATTATCCAACTGAAAATCTGTCCGTTAGGCGGCTGTCACTCCACGTCACCCGCCTCCTTTATCATCTGCGCATGCACTATTTTTTTTTCTTCATATGGAATCCCTTGCGCGCTCCCGTTTCACGCATGCGTATTTGCATCATGTAGGAAATCACATACCAACAGCTTAACGCATGTGCATTGGATAACGGTTTCGCAGATTTGCCCATGCGCAGTAGAGTGCAATCACTGATTTGCACAGGCGCAGTTGATCTGAGCATCGTGAACGCGATTTTGAGAGACGTATAGAGCGGGTGGGACCGCTCTTTAAGTCACAGACCAGCGAAGCAGGAAATAAAGGTTGGGAGGAGTCACCATCGAAACCGTAGGGTTCGATAAATGTATATCAATTGAAAAATATAAAAGTTATAGAAAATAAAAGTTAGGGATTAGATTATGGTAAGATTAAATAATGCATTGATGTCTTCAAAATCTTCAAACTTCACCTTCACTTTAAACTTGACATTTCAACAACGCATAAAACGTTTCATTATTGCAAGTGAAACATTATTGCAATATACAGTACAGTCATTATTTATTTTGCAGCCTTTGGTTGTAAAATACATCTAAAATATGTGCTTGTTTGACTTTCTCCCAGGGAGACTTGGGTTAATACTTCTAGGCAATTTATTTGAGCTTTTGTTTACTTTTCCCTCCCTAAGTTTCTTTGGTGTCACATGCTTTTAAAAGGTGGATTATCAGTTTAGCATCAGCAATCATGATAGGAAAATCATTCTTTGCAATAGCAACTAAGTTGAATCCGTGCAAAACCACCTTAGGGGAATACAAGAGGGCAGGCTACTCCAATATGCACATAAGAAAACAGAGTTTGTTCTATAACTGAATATTAGTTTGTAATTGGTTAGAAGACTTTTTTTGTTCTCGTGGACAGAGTAATCAGTAAAAAGAATAAAAATAAAAACTATATATATTTATTTGATAAAAAAGCTGCAGTTTTAAATGTAAAATTATTCTTATATATGAAAGATCATAATCATGTAGTTTACAATTTGTGTTTAAAGGGATAGGAAACTCAAAAAACAGAATTTATGCTTACCTGATAAATTACTTTCTCCAACGGTGTGTCCGGTCCACGGCGTCATCCTTACTTGTGGGATATTCTCTTCCCCAACAGGAAATGGCAAAGAGTCCCAGCAAAGCTGGTCACATGGTCCCTCCTAGGCTCCGCCCACCCCAGTCATTCGACCGACGGACAGGAGGAAATATATATAGGAGAAACCATATGGTACCGTGGTGACTGTAGTTAGAGAAAATAATTCATCAGACCTGATTAAAAAACCAGGGCGGGCCGTGGACCGGACACACCGTTGGAGAAAGTAATTTATCAGGTAAGCATAAATTCTGTTTTCTCCAACATTGGTGTGTCCGGTCCACGGCGTCATCCTTACTTGTGGGAACCAATACCAAAGCTTTAGGACACGGATGAAGGGAGGGAGCAAATCAGGTCACCTAAACGGAAGGCACCACAGCTTGCAAAACCTTTCTCCCAAAAATAGCCTCCGAAGAAGCAAAAGTATCAAATTTGTAAAATTTGGCAAAAGTGTGCAGTGAAGACCAAGTCGCTGCCTTACATATCTGGTCAACAGAAGCCTCGTTCTTGAAGGCCCATGTGGAAGCCACAGCCCTAGTGGAGTGAGCTGTGATTCTTTCAGGAGGCTGCCGTCCGGCAGTCTCATAAGCCAATCGGATAATGCTTTTAAGTCAAAAGGAAAGAGAGGTAGAAGTCGCTTTTTGACCTCTCCTTTTACCAGAATAAACAACAAACAAGGAAGATGTTTGTCTGAAATTTTTAGTAGCCTCTAAATAGAACTTTAGAGCACGGACAACGTCCAAATTGTGTAACAAACGTTCCTTCTTTGAAACTGGATTCGGACACAAAGAAGGTACAACTATCTCCTGGTTAATATTTTTGTTAGAAACAACTTTAGGAAGAAAACCAGGCTTAGTACGCAAAACCACCTTATCTGCATGGAACACCAGATAAGGAGGAGAACACTGCAGAGCAGATAACTCTGAAACTCTTCTAGCAGAAGAAATTGCAACCAAAAACAAAACTTTCCAAGATAGTAACTTAATATCTATGGAATGTAAGGGTTCAAACGGAACCCCTTGAAGAACTGAAAGAACTAGATTTAGACTCCAGGGAGGAGTCAAAGGTCTGTAAACAGGCTTGATCCTAACCAGAGCCTGAACAAATGCTTGAACATCTGGCACAGCTGCCAGTCTTTTGTGTAGTAAGACAGATAAAGCAGAGATCTGTCCCTTTAGAGAACTTGCAGATAATCCTTTCTCCAAACCTTCTTGAAGAAAGGAGATCATCTTAGGAATTTTTATCTTATTCCATGGGAATCCTTTGGATTCACACCAACAGATATATTTTTTCCATATTTTATGGTAAATTTTTCTAGTTACAGGTTTTCTGGCCTGAACCAGAGTATCTATCACCGAATCTGAAAAACCCACGCTTTGATAGAATCAAGCGTTCAATCTCCAAGCCGTCAGTTGGAGGGAGACCAGATTTGGGTGTTCGAATGGACCTTGAACAAGAAGGTCCTGTCTCAAAGGTAGCTTCCATGGTGGAGCCGATGACATATTCACCAGGTCTGCATACCAAGTCCTGCGTGGCCACGCAGGAGCTATCAAGATCACTGAGGCCCTCTCCTGATTGATCCTGGCTACCAGCCTGGGAATGAGAGGAAACGGTGGGAATACGTAAGCTAGGTTGAAAGTCCAAGGTGCTACTAGTGCATCTACTAGAGTCGCCTTGGGATCCCTGGATCTGGACCCGTAGCAAGGAACCTTGAAGTTCTGACGAGACGCCATCAGATCCATGTCTGGAATGCCCCATAATTGAGTTATTTGGGCAAAGATTTCCGGATGGAGTTCCCACTCCCCCGGATGAAATGTCTGACGACTCAGAAAATCCGCTCCCAATTTTCCACTCCTGGGATGTGGATCGCAGACAAGTGGCAGGAGTGATCCTCCGCCCATTGAATCATTTTTGTCACTTCTTTCATCGCCAGGGAACTCTTTGTTCCCCCTTGATGATTGATATAAGCAACAGTCGTCATGTTGTCTGATTGGAACCTTATGAATTTGGCCTTTGCTAGTTGAGGCCAAGCTCTGAGAGCATTGAATATCGCTCTCAGTTCCAGAATGTTTATCGGGAGAAGAGACTCTTCCCGAGACCATAGACCCTGAGCTTTCAGGGATTCCCAGACCGCACCCTAGCCCACTAGACTGGCGTTGGTCGTGACAATGACCCACTCTGGCCTGCGGAAGCTCATTCCCTGGGACAGATGGTCCAGGGTCAGCCACCAATGGAGTGAATCTCTGGTCTTTTGATCTACTTGAATCATTGGAGACAAGTCTGTATAATCCCCATTCCACTGTTTGAGCATGCACAGTTGTAATGGTCTTAGATGAATTTGTGCAAAAGGAACTATGTCCATTGTTGCAACCATCAATCCTATTACTTCCATGCACTGCGCTATGGAAGGACGAGGAACAGAATGAAGCACTTGACAAGAGCTTAGAAGTTTTGATTTTCTGACCTCTGTCAGAAAAATCCTCATTTCTAAGGAATCTATTATTGTTCCCAAGAAGGGAACTCTTGTTGACGGGGACAGAGAACTCTTTTCTTTGTTCACCTTCCATCCGTGAGATGTGAGAAAGGCTAGAACGATGTCCGTATGAGCCTTTGCCTTTGACAGGGACGACGCTTGTATTAGAATGTCGTCCAAGTAAGGCACTACTGCAATGCCCCTTGGTCTTAGAACCGCTAGAAGGGACCCTAGCACCTTTGTGAAAATCCTTGGAGCAGTGGCTAATCCGAATGGAAGAGCCACAAACTGGTAATGTTTGTCCAGAAAAGCGAACCTTAGGAACTGATGATGTTCCTTGTGGATAGGGATATGTAGGTACGCATCCTTTAGATCCACGGTAGTCATAAATTGACTTTCCTGGATGGTGGGTAGAATCGTTCGAATAGTTTCCATTTTGAACGATGGTACCCTGAGAAATTTGTTTAGGATCTTCAAATCCAAAATTGGTCTGAACATTCCCTCTTTTTTGGGAACTACGAACAGATTGGAATAAAATCCCATTCCTTGTTCCTTTATTGGAACTGGGTGTATCACTCCCATCTTTAACAGGTCTTCTACACAATGTAAGAATGCCTGTCTCTTTATTTGGTTTGAGGATAAGTGAGACTTGTGAAACCTTCCCCTTGGGGGTAGTTCCTTGAATTCCAGGAGATAACCTTGAGAAACTATTTCTAGCGCCCAAGGATCCTGAACATCTCTTGCCCAAGCCTGAGCAAAGAGAGAGAGTCTGCCCCCCACCAGATCCGGTCCCGGATCGGGGGCTACTCCTTCATGCTGTTTTGTTAGCAGTGGCAGGCTTCTTGGCCTGCTTACCCTTGTTCCAGCCTTGCATTGGTTTCCAGGCTGGTTTGGGTTGTGAGGCATTACCCTCTTGCTTAGAGGATGCAGAATTAGAGGCTGGTCCATTTCTGCGAAAGGGACGAAAATGAGGCTTATTTTTAGCCTTAAAAGACCTATCCTGTGGAAGGGCGTGGCCCTTTCCCCCAGTGATGTCTGAAATAATCTCTTTCAAATCAGGTCCAAATAAAGTTTTACCTTTGAAAGGAATGTTAAGCAATTTTGTCTTGGATGACACATCCGCTGACCAAGACTTTAGCCAAAGCGCTCTGCGCGCCACGATAGCAAACCCTGAATTTTTCGCCGCTAATTTTGCTAATTGCAAAGCGGCATCTAAAATAAAAGAGTTAGCCAATTTAAGTGCGTGAACTCTGTCCATAACCTCCTCATATGGAGTTTCTCTACTGAGCGACTTTTCTAGTTCCTCGAACCAGAACCACGCTGCCGTAGTGACAGGAACAATGCATGAAATTGGTTGTAGAAGGTAGCCTTGCTGTACAAAAATCTTTTTAAGCAAACCTTCCAATTTTTTATTCATAGGATCTTTGAAAGCACAACTATCTTCAATAGGAATAGTAGTGCTTTTGTTTAGAGTAGAAACTGCCCCCTCGACCTTGGGGACTGTCTGCCATAAGTCCTTTCTGGGGTCGACCATAGGAAATAATTTCTTAAATATAGGGGGAGGAACAAAAGGTATGCCGGGCTTTTCCCACTCTTTATTTACTATGTCCGCCACCCGCTTGGGTATAGGAAAAGCGTCGGGGGGCACCGGAACCTCTAGGAACCTGTCCATCTTGCATAATTTCTCTGGAATGACCAAATTGTCACAATCATCCAGAGTAGATAACACCTCCTTAAGCAGTGCGCGGAGATGTTCTAATTTAAATTTAAATGTCACAACATCAGGTTCAGCTTCATGAGAAATTTTTCCTGAATCTGAAATTTCTCCCTCAGACAAAACCTCCCTCATGGCCCCTTCAGATTGGTGTGAGGGTATGACAGAACAATTATCATCAGCGTCCTCTTGCTCTTCAGTGTTTAAAACAGAGCAATCGCGCTTTCTCTGATAAGTAGGCATTTTGGATAAAAGATTTGCTATGGAGTTATCCATTACAGCCGTTAATTGTTGCATGGTAATAAGTATTGGCGCACTAGATGTACTAGGGGCCTCCTGCATGGGCAAAACTGGTGTAGACACAGTAGGAGATGATGTAGTATCATGTTTACTCCCCTCATTTGAGGAATCATCTTGGGCAATATCATTATCTGTGGCAGTACTGTCCTTACTTTGTTTGGACGCTATGGCACAATTATCACATAAATTTAAATGGGGAGACACATTGGCTTTCATACATATAGAACATAGCTTATCTGAAGGTACAGACATGTTAAACAGGCTTAAACTTGTCAACAAAGCACAAAAAACGTTTTAAAATAAAACCGTTACTGTCAATTTAAATTTCAAACAGAAAACACTTTATTACTGAATATGTGAAAAAGTATGAAGGAATTGTTCAAAAATTACCAAAATTTCACCACAGTGTCTTAAAGCCTTAAAAGTATTGCACACCAAATTTCAGAGCTTTAACCCTTAAAATAACGGAACCGGAGCCGTTTTTCAATGTAACCCCTATACAGTCCCAGATATAGTCTTTGCTAAGACCCAACCAAGCCCTGAGGGGAATACGATACCAAATGACGCCTTCTAAAAGCTTTTTCAGAGATTCTTAGATCCTCACACATGCATCTGTATGCCCTGCTCTCAAAAAACAACTGCGCATTAATGGCGCGAAAATGAGGCTCAGTCTATGACTAGAAAGGCCCCCTGACTGAAAAACGTTCCCCAAGATTATAATGCCAATTGTTAGCCTAAATCTGAATAATATGCACAAATAAAGCAATCGATTTAGCCCATAAAAATGTCTACCAGTTTTTTAGCCCATAATAAGCCCTTTATTCTGTTTGTCTTTGACTAAGAAAATGGCTTACCGGTCCCCATGAGGGGAAATGACAGCCTTCCAGCATTACACAGTCTTGTTAGAAATATGGCTAGTCATACCTTAAGCAGAAAAAGTCTGCTAACTGTTTCCCCCAACTGAAGTTACTTCATCTCAACAGTCCTATGTGGAAACAGTAATCGATTTTAGTTACTGTCTGCTAAAATCATCTTCCTCTTACAAACAGAAATCTTCATCCTTTTCTGTTTCAGAGTAAATAGTACATACCAGCACTATTTTAAAATAACAAACACTTGATAGAAGAATAAAAACTACATTTAAACACCAAAAAAACTCTTAACCATCTCCGTGGAGATGTTGCCTGTGCAACGGCAAAGAGAATGACTGGGGTGGGCGGAGCCTAGGAGGGACCATGTGACCAGCTTTGCTGGGACTCTTTGCCATTTCCTGTTGGGGAAGAGAATATCCCACAAGTAAGGATGATGCCGTGGACCGGACACACCAATGTTGAAGAAAATATATTAATATTTTCTGAAACAGTGTGAAATATTAAATGTTTTTGAAAATATGATCGATTAACGGTTTATTACCGTTTGCTTTCAATTTTTAGTTAAAAATCTTTATTCTGCCAAACCCACAATTTAGCTAATTATACAGATCCTATTCAGATGTTCTACCTAGGTAGAAACATCATGGCGACCCCCGCATGCGCAGTTAAGGTTCATAGTGCCTAGCACATGCGCTTATAAACTCCTGTGTAAGCTCTGTGTAGAGGCGCATCACTAAACAAGCGCCGATGGAGAACGGACAGGTGGTGACGTCGACATCAGAGGGGAGAGGCGCGGAAGTACTAGAAGAAACGAAGATAGCTGCAGAGCATTTTGGATAATAGTGCGCATGCGATACCCCCTATACAAGTCTTATGAATATTAATTTAAAATGGCCACAACTAGTTAGTGATTGGATGGGGCTCAGTAACTCATTATAATAAAACTCTGCCTACTTTATGGGTGGTCGCTGCCGCTCGTTTTAGGCTATATAAAATATATATTTGACAGTAGTAAGAAGCTTCATTTCAAAACAAAAGCAAGTATTTTTTATTACATGTTTGTTTATAATTCTAATAATGCTATTTATTTTACTATAATTTGAAAAATAGTTTTAACCCTTTAATGTCCCTTTAAGGTTACTGGGTGCTCTCATGTATGAAGTTGCTGCTATCTTTTAAGAGATGTAAACAGTAAGTAAAGAATCAAATAGACAATTAATTGTAAAACCATTGGGTTGGTTTATGGCTTGTCCTATGAATGCCCCAAGTACCACATAGGCAAAATGAGCTGCGACTTCCAATCCTGGATATGTGAATATAGAAATGTAATTAAAAATATCGGTGAATCAAGTAGTGTAGGTTACCACTTTAAGCATCACCAGGGCACCACTAACAGTTTCACAATTACAGGGATTGATTCTATTAAATGACAGTAAAAACAAAAATAAACTTAAATAATTCACATGGAGCATGTGATTTTAAACAACTTTCCAATTATCTTCGGTTATCAAATTTGCTTTGTTCTCTTGGTATCCTTGTAGTCTCATTGATGGCAGCAGTGTTTTGCAACAATATCTAACACTGCTACAAACAATTTTGCAAAACACTGCCATCAAGAACTAGAGACACGTGCACGCTCCTGAGCTCCTATGAGACTACATAGATTTACTATTTAACTAAGGAAATAAAAAGAACAAAGCAAATTTGATAAAATAAGTCAATTAGAAAGTTGTTTAAAATCACATGCTCTATCGACACCATGAAGGTTTGTTTTTGACATTACTGTCCCTTTAATATGCATGCGCTACTAATATTATTTACTGTGTTGTTGGACAGAAACTCTACAAGTACCAAAACATGAAAAGTATTGTATTTGCAGCACAGGGATGTGTATTATAAAAAAGGAACTACCGTAATACTTGTTAAAATACCCTACTTTTGCTGCAATAAATAAAAAGTACTTTAAAAGGAATAGAAAGGACAAAACTGAAATGCATTTCAAAAATGCTTCTAGTAAAAGTTATTACGTTTTTTCACAGGCATATGCACGTATCCTGGAGGGCCGTGCACTAATATTCTAACACCATCCCTGGTCAGAGAGCTGGCAGAGATGTGTATTGCTTCTGTGAAGACAATTTGTGTCATATAGGACACTGCTTATTCTCAGAGTAGGTGTGATTTACGACGGCCCTCACAGCATATGTGCGTATGCTGCAGAAAAACAGCAATACATTTTACTAGAAGCATTTTTGCTAATGGAAGTATATTACAAAAATGCTTCCATTTCAAATTGAAATGCACCTATGTACATTTTTACCTTTCTATCACTTTAATATCTTTTTAAAATTAATGTAAATTTTGATGCTAAAGTGCCAGGTTTTTAAAAATTCGATTAAAAACAGGGGCACTTTAATTCATCAAAATGTACATTTCACTTGAGTTGCGGGAAAAAAAAAAAACTTACCTTTTAATCTTGACAGCCGCTCCAGCTTCCTCCGGCCGTCGCAAAGCCTCTTCCTGGATCTAAAATGAGGAATCCGGCTTCCTCCAATCACAACGTTGAATCAGACACTGATTCCCCCGGGGGGGGGGGGGGGGGGGGGGGAGCGCTGTGATTGGAGGATGACCTATCCATCATTTCTGACGTCAGAAATGGCTTGCGACGACCGGAGGAAGCTGGAGCTGCTGTGAAGATTAAAAGGTAAGTTTTTTTTCACAACAGGAGTGAAATGTAAATTTTGATGAATTAAAGTGCCCCTGTTTTTAATCGAATTTTTAAAAACCGAGCACTTTAGCATCAAAATTTACAGTCACTTTAACTGCTCATCATTATTATTTTTTTTAGTTATATGTGTCAACATCTCTTTCAAAAATTAGATTTTTCTTTTATCTATAGATATTCAACCGCAGTTTTTTAAATACATATTTTCTTACCTTTGTGAGCTGGCCATAGACAACATGTTGCAATGCATGATCAAGTAACCAAACGGGCTTATTTTACCTAATATGATAAAAAGAGAATGTTAAAAAAAAATGACATAAGAAATATCGTAATGGAGTGCGACTGATGTACGTGTAAGAGCTACACATATACGAGTAAAGTGAAAACTAAATCCTATCATTTTACAAACGCTAGGATTTACTATTGAAACAAATAAAGGGCACTTTCATTCATGAAGTATAAGATACTTCATGTAGAAAGCTCCTTTATTTGTTTCAACCGATTGCCGTATTTAGCTGCTACAACAGCCCACGGCTAAAAAAATGTTTTGGTTAGAGGGGACGTTTTCACCTCTTAGCCAATAGCCGTGCGGTAAATCCGGCTTCGCGCCCATGAGAGCCGGATTTACCACACAGCTATTGGCTAAGAGGTGAAAATGTCACCTCTTAGACAAAAAATTTTTTTAGCCGTGCTCTGCTGTAGGAGCTAAGAGCAGCGATCGATTGAATCAAATAAAGGAGCTTTCTACATGAAGTATCTTATACTTCATGAATGAAAGTGCCCTTTATTTGTTTCAATAGTAAATCCTAGCGTTTGTAAAATGCTAGGATTTACTTTCACTTTAAGTAGATGAAAACATGAAATATATTTATGTAATATTCATTTGTAATAAAGGTTTTAACTATGTACTTACTATTTACTGTAAATATTTCACATTCCAATATTCTGCACATAGCAGAATATGTTCTAAATATTTAAAAAAAAGAAAAAGATAGATATATATATATATATATATATATATATATATATATATATATATATATATACACACACACACACTATACCTATAAATAATCATGTATAGATATAAATTACTTTTTTAAACAAATAATTTTAAATGCCTATATAAAAAGTCTACTGTAAACATGTTTTCTTAGGCAACGGTTTTAAAATTTATATTTTTAGAGCTTTCTGAATTGAAAAACTGCAAGCCAATAAAATAACCACACTTCTATTGAAAGTAACATACTAAAATTGGACAAAAAATATCTTAAAACAATAATATGCTACACAATAATTTTACCAAGAAACAACCAGGCAAAAAAACCTAAAACCGGGAAAAAACTATAACGCCATTTTCGGCCAAATATTTCTGCGACCAAAATTTAGGTGCTTCCCTACACAATATTATATATCAATATTTATATATCAATATACTGTATTATTCTTTATTTAGTTCTATGTAACAGAATCAGATTTAACATGTTTTTTTCTTTACCAATTATCCAAATAATGTATAGTCCTAGAAAACTATTATTATATTCAAAACATTAAGTCAAGTAATTAACTCAAACAGCAGCTCTAGGCTAGCATCAAATTTGATATATGCTACACAATAATTTTACAGAAAATAGGCAAAAAAAAACGTAAATCCTATTTTCGGCCAAAACGTTTCTGCGGTCGAAATGTTGGTACGTTTCTGCGGTCGAAATGTCGGTGCATTATATATATATATATATATATATATATATATATATATATATATATATATATATATATATATATATATATATATATATATATATATATATATATATGTATATGTATATGTATAGAGTTAAGTAGAATGTTACCACTCAGTGTCAATGAGTAGAAACAAGCGTTACTCTAGTAAATGCACTAGTCAAAGGTATGAAGATCTTATAGAGCAGCTATTAAAGTACAAATATTGTGTAATAGACACAGTCTATACCATATAGGAGAATATGTATCAAAGGGTAAACAGCGCTTATAGATATTCTTAAAAACTGTATATATGAGAGTCTCAACAGAGTTGGTTGGCAAAGAAAAAATGAAAAAAATTTTATATGGATATACGCATGTAAATAAAAGTCTTAGATCAAATATTGAAATGTTGAGATCCTAGTGCAATGAAGGAGTAATAGATACCCTTACCAAAAGTTACCTCAATCCTATGAGGTAAGTTTGCCGCATTGGAAGGTATATCTCGTGGTTTGATGGATCCTAGATGTTCTGATCTGTGTAGTTTCACTGCCTCTTGGAGTAGAATGGGATGTAGGTCCCCTTTGTCCTCTTTACTTTAGGAAACTTCCAGTATTTGTTGCCTCTTGGAGCTTGGTTTTCTTGTCTTGGTATAAACTGGAAAGATGTGGGAACACAAACAACATTCAGCTTCTCCTGCGCCACCCTTTCAGCTAGTCGTTTCACTGAATGGACAATTGTTGACCCACTTCCAATGCCAAGAGCCTGATTATTCACAATGTGTTCAGATCCAGCAGGCTCAGTGTTGCATTTAATTTGTAAGACTTAGGATCCATCAAACCACGAGATATACCTTCCAATGCGGCAAACTTACCTCATAGGATTGAGGTAACTTTTGGTAAGGGTATCTATTACTCCTTCATTGCACTAGGATCTCAACATTTCAATATTTGATCTAAGACTTTTATTTACATGCGTATATCCATATAAAATTTTTTTCATTTTTTCTTTGCCAACCAACTCTGTTGAGACTCTCATATATACAGTTTTTAAGAATATCTATAAGCGCTGTTTACCCTTTGATACATATATATATACATATATATATATATATATATATATATATATATATATATATATATATATATATATATTTTATCCAATTAGCACGTGTTCCAGCACTCCAGCTTCAACTAATAATGAAGCACCTGGGTGCAATCCTCAATGGATTGTAGATAAGAGCTAGGAAAGGGAGGGCACTCTCAGGATTTATATACATCAAAGTTAGTTTATTGTTTATAACAACAACGTTAGAAAGTCATAAGGATAGGTCGACGTTTCGGCTTACATAGAAGCCTTCATCAAGACAGATGAACAACTGTTAAACGAAGAAGAAAAAATAACAGATTTAAAAACCCAAAACACAGCATCAATACGTAATCCCACCACCAAATTGTTTGCAGGCAGAAAAATAAACCCACAAATAATGAAAATAAACATAGAAAAAATACAAATAAAAATAAGGCAAACCCATACACATAGCGCTAGGAGATACAACAATACAGTCCCTCCAATACTCTCAATCTGCTCTGGATATACACTGGTGGGGTATCTATTATAATCTTAGCAAGCAAACAAAGCGTATGTAACCCAATTGTAGGTGAAACACCATACGGCTGCACAGTTTATGTGTTATGCAAAGACCGGTATACGCTGGCCTGCCATATACATAAAAGACCCTTCAAAAGAGACTAGCAAGTCCCCATACCTCATTAGATACCGCCTCAGGCTCTGAGACCATATACAGTTGTTCTAATGTTACAAAGCAGATAGGTGCACCATACATAGTTAAAAAAAACATTTTTATACGCTGATGCATACACCCCTAACTGATAGTATCACACTATACGTACTTAGACGCAAGGAACAGACCATAGCACACACAATGATTGTATCCACAAGTGTCAAAGGCTAACATTATAGTAACCTGCCTATACAACATTTAGACCAGGGTTATATATTTAGCAACGAAAAGACACTATATCACTATTCCTGATGCTCATTTATCTCGCATCTGACAACCTGACATTGCGTGCAGTAGTCACCCTGGACCCTACCTTCAAAGAAAACCACAACCACGTATAAAAGCATGTGCACATCTTAGTATTGCACTTGTAACACTTTCAAAAGACTCAACTAGGTCTACAGTCATGTGCACACCTTAGTATTGCACTAGTACCTCCTAAGTATATACGCATGTACCTTACCTGCATTTGACAGTAGTTACAACATTGCAAAATCCACACTGCCGTTAATACGTGCCCCACATGGTATAAGCTCAATAGATAGTCTAACTTAGCAGTCCACAAATATAGATTAAACTCTGGCAATATGTAAGCAGACCGCACTATAGCAAGATTATTGTCCCATGTCAGCTGCATGTCTTATGCGTTACACACCCACCGTTAACAACATGTGGCACCCACAACCCTAGCAAAAACATAAACAACCCCCATGTTTTGGGCCACAATATTAAGAAGCAAACAAATTATATTACCTCACAACGGCGACTAGCAGCCGCACACAACACCACCGGCAAAACAGAATGCCATTAACAGAAACCTGAAACTATTTAAGCCCTGATCACCAGGCTCTCATTGCCAACCAATGAGAGCCTGGTGATCAGGGCTTAAATAGTTTCTGAGGAAAAAATATCATATATATGTAGAAATATTTATTTCTGAATACAAAGAACATATTCAGTTATGTGAAGAACATTGGAATGTGAAATATTCATATTTTCATGTTGGGTTAGCGCACATGAGAATATGCAATCAGGTTTGCGTGCAATTAGTGTTTTCTTTCAAAAAAAATTCTTATTGACTTCTATGGGGGTATACATGGGGCGCGATCCGATATGCAGCAGAGTTTGCGGCGCAAGCGAGGGAACCCCCGCCGCCCGCAGTTTCAGCTCGCAACTCGAGCTATCCTATATACGGCGCCGTCAGAGGCTAAAGTGCCGTAAGTCTGACAAACCAGCGATGTCCAGAAATCTGCGTAAGTACAAATTTCTGTAGTCGCCAGTGACTTGCGGCACTTTAGAAACTGTCGGTGCCTACAAAACCTGACTAAAGTTATAATATCACCCGCACTGTCTAACACGCCTCCCAAACATAGCCCGACACGTCTAACCCTCTATCCGCTATCCCCCCTCACTATCCTAACAATAAAAAAATGTATTAACCCCTAAACCGCCGCTCCCGGACCCCGCCGCCACCTAATAAAGTTATTAACCCCTAAACCGCCGCTCCTGGACCCCGCCGCCAGCTATATTAAATTTATAACCCCCTAATGTGAGCCCCTACCCCGCCGCCATCTACCTTACCTACCCCCTAAAGTGAGCCCCTACCCCGCCGCCATCTATTTTAAAATTATTAACCCCTAATTTAATCCCCCTACCCCGCCGACACCTATATTAAATTATTTAACCCCTAATCTAATCCCCCTACCCCGCCGCCACCTATATTAAATTAATTAACCCCTAATCTAATCCCCCAACCCCGCCGCCACCTATATTAAATTATTTAACCCCTAATCTAATCCCCCTACCCCGCCGCCACCTATATTGAATTATTTAACCCCTAATCTAATCCCCCTACCCCGCCGCCACCTGTATTAAATTAATTAACCCCTAATCTAATCCCCCTACCCCGCCGCCAGCTATATTAAATTATTTAACCCCTAAAATACTAAACTATCCCTACGACTAAACCTAAGTCTAACCCTACAAATAGCACTGAAAAGGGCTTTTTGCGTGGCATTACCCCAAAGTAAACTGCTCTATTGCCAGCCCTTAAAAGGGCTTTTTGCAGGGCATGCCCCAAAGAATTCAGCTCTTTTACCAGCCCTTAAAAGGGCTTTTGGTGGGGCTTTGTCACAAAGTAAACAGCTCTTTTGCATCTAATCTAAATCCCCCTACACCGCCGCCACCTATAATAAATGTATTAACCCCTAATCTAATCCCCGTACACCGCCGCCACCTATAATAAATGTATTAACCCATAATCTAATCCCCCTACACCGCCACCACCTATATTAAACACATTAACCCCTAATCTAATCCCCCTACACCGACGCCAGCTATATTAACTATATTAACCCTAATTATATTAGGGTTAATATAGTTATTATATTATATATATTAACTATATTAACCCTAATTATATTAGGGTTAATATAGTTAATATCGTTATTATATTATATATATATATTAAGTATAATAACCCTATCTAACTCTAACATCCCTAACTAAACTCTTATTAAAAATATTCAGATTTAAATCTAAATACTTACCTATAAAATAAACCCTAAGATAGCTACAATATAATTATATATATGTGTGTATATCCTATAAAGGATAACACAATATTATATAAAATAGGGGCGCTATCTAGATATAGTGGTGCTGGAAAAATTATATGTGATTAACAAGGTTCAAAACACATATATTCAATATTCACAATACATATATTCCCAGAAATAGTAGTACTTGTGCATAAATATACAAGAACAACTTAGCTCATAACATACAAACTGTAATACAGAATGTCCAAGTAGACAAAAGATTAGAAAATGTCCAAAATAAAGTCCAAAAAAAATCCCTTTAAATTTATAGAGATGTGAGGCAGCTCTCCTCGATGTATAAGGCCATCCACAACAGGTTAATCTATAATGAAATAGAGAAGGCGCCACATAGCATAATTCCGTATATTAAATCAGATTTTAAGATTGTAGTTTAGAACCACTCACGTGTATAAAAGCACCAAGATGTGGTGCTGGCTAGGCAAACTGGAACCTCAGAGTTGTCCGGTAAACTCTCCTCCTGGGCAAAGACTCCCAAAAGCCAAGAAAGGCATTCACCAAACAGGCTATCAGTCAGGAAGGCACAGTCCTGCCTCCAGCAGAGGTATAAAATGACTCCAAAAGAGTGTCCAAAGAGAAACAAGGTAGCAAGTTGTATATATTAAAAGTGTTTATTACAACACATTAAAAACACAGCAACGCGTTTCTCAGTATCATTTACTGTTTCATCAGGCTGAATTAAGAATTACATTGTAGCTATTTTAGGGTTTATATTTATTTTACAGGTAACTTGGTATTTATTTTAACTAGGTACAATAGCTATTAAATAGTTAATAACTATTTAATAGCTAACTAGTTAAAATAATTACCAATTTACCTGTAAAATAAATCCTAACCTAAGTTACAAATACACCTACACTACCAATAAATTAAATAAACTACAAATATCTAACTAAAATACAATTAAATAAAATAAACTAAATTACAAAAAATAAAAAAAAGATTACAAGATTTTTAAGCTAATTACACCTATTCTAAGCCCCCTAATAAAATAATAAAGCCCCCCAAAATAAAAAAAATTCCCTGCCCTATTCTAAATTAAAAAAGTTAACTCTTTTACCTTGCCAGCCCTTAAAAGGGCCTTTTGCGGGGCATGCCGCAAAGAATACTGCTCTTTTGCCTGAAAAAAAAAACACAATACCACCCCCAACATTACAACCCACCACCCACATATCCCTAATCTAACCCAAACCCCCCTTAAATAAACCTAACACTACCCCCTGAAGATCTCCCTACCTTGTATTCACCCCGCCGGGCAGAACTCTTCATCCGATCCGGGCGATGTCTTCAAGCAAGCTGCAGTGAAGTCTTCTTCCATCCGGCGATGTCTTCAAGCAAGCGGCAGAGAGTCTTCTTCCAACCGGTGATGTCTTCAAGCAAAGCGGCATCTTCAATCTTCTTTCTTCGCTCCTCCGCCGCGGAGCATCCATCCGGTACGACGACTTCCCGACGAATGAGGTTCCTTTAAATGACGTCATCCAAGATGGCATCCGTCGAATTCCGATTGGCTGATAGGATTCTATCAGCCAATCGGAATTAAGGTAGAAAAATCTGATTGGCTGATTGAATCAGCCAATCAGATTCAAGTTCAATCCGATTGGCTGATTGGTTCAGCCAATCGGATTGAACTTGAATCTGATTGGCTGATTCAGTCAGTCAATCAGATTTTTCTACCTTAATTCAGATTGGCTGATAGAATCCTATCAGCCAATCGGAATTCGACGGACGCCATCTTGGATGATGTCTTTAAAGGAACCTCATTCGTTGGGAAGTCGTTGTGCCGGATGGATGCTCTGCGGCGGAGGAGAGAAGAAAGAAGATTGAAGATGCCGCTTTGCTTGAAGACATCACCGGATGGAAGAAGACTTCACTGCAGCTTGCTTGAAGACATCGCCCGGATCGGATGAAGAGTTCTGCCCGGCGGGGTGAATACAAGGTAGGGAGATCTTCAGGGGGGTAGTGTTAGGTTTATTTAAGGGGGTTTGGGTTAGATTAGGGGTATGTGGGTAGTGGGTTGTAATGTTGGGGGGTGGTATTGTGTTTTTTTTTTCAGGCAAAAGAGCAGTTTTCTTTGGGGCATGCCCCGCAAAAGGCCCTTTTAAGGGCTGGTAAGGTAAAAGAGCTAACTTTTTAAATTTAGAATAGGGCAGGGAAATTTTTTTATTTTGGGGGGCTTTATCGTTTTATTAGGGGGCTTAGAATAGGTGTAATTAGCTTAAAAATCTTGTAATCTTTTTTTTATTTTTTGTAATTTAGTTTAGTTTATTTAATTGTATTTTAGTTAGATATTTGTAGTTTATTTAATTTATTGATAGTGTAGGTGTATTTGTAACTTAGGTTAGGATTTATTTTACAGGTAAATTGGTAATTATTTTAACTAGGTAGCTATTAAATAGTTATTAACTATTTAATAGCTATTGTACCTAGTTAAAATAAATACCAAGTTACCTGTAAAATAAATATAAACCCTAAAATAGCTACAATGTAATTATTAATTATATTGTAGCTATCTTAGGGTTTATTTTATAGGTAAGTATTTAGATTTAAATAGGAATATTTTAATTAATAATATTAATATTAGATTTATTTTAATAAGAGTTTAGTTAGGGATGTTAGAGTTAGATAGGGTTATTATACTTATATATATATATATATATATATAATATAATAACGATATTAACTATATTAACCCTAATATAATTAGGGTTAATATAGTTAATATATATAATATAATAACTATATTAACTATATTAACCCTAATATAATTAGGGTTAATATAGTTAATATAGCTGGCGGCGCTGTAGGGGGATTAGATTAGGGGTTAATGTGTTTAATATAGGTGGCGGCAGTGTAGGGGGATTAGATTAGGGGTTAATACATTTATTATAGGTGGCGGCGGTGTAGGGGGATTTAGATTAGATGCAAAAGAGCTGTTTACTTTGTGACAAAGCCCCGCCAAAAGCCCTTTTAAGAGCTGGTAAAAGAGCTGAATTCTTTGGGGCATGCCCCGCAAAAAGCCCTTTTAAGGGCTGGCAATAGAGCAGTTTACTTTGGGGCAATGCCACGCAAAAAGCCCTTTTCAGGGCTATTTGTAGGGTTAGACTTAGGTTTAGTGGTAGGGCTAGTTTAGTAATTTAGGGGTTAAATAATTGAATATAGCTGGCAGCGGGGTAGGGGGATTAGATTAGGCGTTAATTAATTTAATATCGGTGGCGGCGGGGTAGGGGGATTAGATTAGGGGTTAATTAATTTAATATAGCTGGCGGCGGGGTAGGGGGATTAGATTAGGGGTTAATTAATTTAATATAGGTGGCGGCGGGGTTAGGGGATTAGATGTTAATTATTTAATATAGCTGGCGGCGGTGTAGGGGGATTAGATTAGGGGTTAATTAATTTAATATAGCTGGCGGCGGTGTAGGGGATTAAATTAGGGGTTAATAATTTTAAAATAGATGGCGGCGGTGTAAGGGGCTCACTTTAGAGGGTAGTTTAATGTAGTTGGCGGCGGGGTAGGAGCTCACATTAGGGGGTTATACTTTTATTGTAGGTGGCGGCGGGGTCCGGGAGCGGCGGTTTAGGGGTTAATAACTTTATTAGGGATTGCGGCGGGGGATCGCGGGTGACAGCTAGATAGACATTGCGCATGCATTAGGTGTTAGGTTTATTTAGCAGCTAGTTTAGGGAGTTACGGGGCTCCAATAGACAGCGTAAGGCTTACTGTGGCTGCTTTTTGTGGCGAGGTGAAAATGGAGTAAGATTTCTCCATTTTCTCCACATAAGTCCTTACGCTGTATATTTGATACCAAACTGCGCTGGTTTGGTATACCTGCCTATGGCCCAAAAAACTACAGGCAACGGCAGAAATATACGGACGTAACTTCTAGGTTACGCCGTATATAGGATACCAAACCAGCGCAAAATTCAGCGTCGCCGGCATTTGCGGGCGACGCTGCATATCGGATCGGGCCCCTGAACGTGATATTCAGCTTTTTTTGTTCGTCAGGTAAGCTCGCAAGGAAAACAGTTTACTTTAAACTCATAATATGAGCACAACTTGAAGAGCACAAAAACATTACTTCTAGCGCAATTAACACTCTAGCGGCAGTTTTATACTGTATTAGGTGCTCAAAAATATAACAGTACTAAACACATATATATATATACATACTATATTACTGTGCACAAAAGTATAATAGTACCAGGGAACAAGTCGAGGGGGAGCGCATAGGAATGGAGTTCCTGCACTATTTTTGTAGGAGGAACTAAGTTCACTCTAGACAGAGAACAGAAATGCTTCAGTAAACACTGCTGCTTCTGGTGGGAGGAGCTGGAGCACAGTCTGGTTAGAGGGATAGTAAGATCATCTAGTAATAGGAAGTAACACTTCCTACAATACACTAAATGCAAGCCTGTCAGTGGTCCTGCTGTGTGATCACCGCGCAATGTGTGGAACACATGGTGCTTACATTTCTGTGTGGCTTACTCTGGGGTTATTAAGCTCCCCTCAGCAGAAATAGGACTATTGCTCCTTAAGTGGGTGAGACTCTGTGACAGAGGAGTATTCTCAGGCTCAAAGGCGCCCATTCAACACTTCACTGGATTTAATTTGCTTTCATTAACCAAAGTGTACAGATTATATACATATAAATACAGTGTGTGTGTGTATATATAAAACAATATTAATTGTGAGGGGGTGGAAGTCTTGGTGAGTTCCCATACTTTTTTCAAGGACTTTGAATAGTTCTACACACATGTATATACATACTATATCACTGTGAACAACAGTATAATAGTGTTACACACATGTATATACATACTGTATTACTGTGCACAACAGTATAATAGTGTTACACACATGTATATACATACTGTATTACTGTGCACAACAGTATAATAATGCTACACACATGTATATACATACTGTATTACTGTGCACAACAGTATAATAGTGCTACACACATGTATACACATACTGTATTACTGTGCACAACAGTATAATAGTACTACACACATGTATACACATACTGTATTACTGTGCACAACAGTATAATAGTACTACACACATGTATACACATACTGTATTACTGTGCACAACAGTATAATAGTACTACACACATGTATATACATACTGTATTACTGTGCACAACAGTATAATAGTGCTACACACATGTATACACATACTGTATTACTGTGCACAACAGTATAATAGTGCTACACCCATGTATATACATACTGTATTACTGTGCACAACAGTATAATAGTACTACACATGTATATACATACTGTATTACTGTGCACAACAGTATAATAGTGCTACACACATGTATACACATACTGTATTACTGTGCACAACAGTATAATAGTACTACACACATGTATATACATACTGTATTACTGTGCACAACAGTATAATAGTGCTACACCCATGTATATACATACTGTATTACTGTGCACAACAGTATAATAGTACTACACATGTATATACATACTGTATTACTGTGCACAACAGTATAATAGTGCTACACACATGTATACACATACTGTATTACTGTGCACAACAGTATAATAGTACTACACATGTATATACATACTGTATTACTGTGCACAACAGTATAATAGTGCTACACACATGTATACACATACTGTATTACTGTGCACAACAGTATAATAGTACTACACACATGTATATACATACTGTATTACTGTGCACAACAGTATAATAGTACTACACACATGTATATACATACTGTATTACTGTGCACAACAGTATAATAGTACTACACACATGTATATACATATTGTATTACTGTGCACAACAGTATAATAGTACTACACACATGTATATACATACTGTATTACTGTGCACAACAGTATAATAGTGCTACACCCATGTATATACATACTGTATTACTGTGCACAACAGTATAATAGTGCTACACACATGTATATACATACTGTATTACTGTTCACAATAGTATAATAATGCTACACACATGTATATACATACTGTATTACTGTGCACAACAGTATAATAGTACTACACACATGTATATACATACTGTATTACTGTGCACAATAGTATAATAATGCTACACACATGTATATACATACTGTATTACTGTGCACAATAGTATAATAATGCTACACACATGTATATACATACTGTATTACTGTGCACAACAGTATAATAGTGTTACACACATGTATATACATACTGTATTACTGTGCACAATAGTATAATAATTCTACACACATGTATATACATACTGTATTACTGTGCACAACAGTATAATAGTGCTACACACATATATATATACATACTGTATTACTGTGCACAACAGTATAATAGTGCTACACACATGTATATACATACTGTATTAGTGTGCACAACAGTATAATAGTACTACACACATGTATACACATACTGTATTACTGTGCACAACAGTATAATAGTACTACACACATGTATATACATACTGTATTACTGTGCACAACAGTATAATAGTACTACACATATGTATATACATACTGTATTACTGTGCACAACAGTATAATAGTACTACACACATGTATATACATACTGTATTACTGTGCACAACAGTATAATAGTGCTACACACATGTATATACATACTGTATTACTGTGCACAACAGTATAATAGTGCTACACCCATGTATATACATACTGTATTACTGTGCACAACAGTATAATAGTGCTACACCCATGTATATACATACTGTATTACTGTGCACAACAGTATAATAGTACTACACATATGTATATACATACTGTATTACTGTGCACAACAGTATAATAGTACTACACACATGTATATACATACTGTATTACTGTGCACAACAGTATAATAGTGCTACACACATATATATATATATACATACTGTATTACTGTGCACAACAGTATAATAGTACTACACACATATATATATACATACTGTATTACTGTGCACAACAGTATAATAGTGCTACACCCATGTATATACATACTGTATTACTGTGCACAACAGTATAATAGTACTACACACATGTATATACATACTGTATTACTGTGCACAACAGTATAATAGTGCTACACACATATATATACATACTGTATTACTGTGCACAACAGTATAATAGTGCTACACCCATATATATATACATACTGTATTACTGTGCACAACAGTATAATAGTGCTACACCCATGTATATACATACTGTATTACTGTGCACAACAGTATAATAGTGCTACACACATATATATACATACTGTATTACTGTGCACAACAGTATAATAGTACTACACACATGTATATACATACTGTATTACTGTGCACAACAGTATAATAGTGCTACACACATGTATATACATACTGTATTACTGTGCACAACAGTATAATAGTGCTACACACATATATATATACATACTGTATTACTGTGCACAACAGTATAATAGTGCTACACCCATGTATATACATACTGTATTACTGTGCACAACAGTATAATAGTGCTACACACATATATATATACATACTGTATTACTGTGCACAACAGTATAATAGTACTACACACATGTATATACATACTGTATTACTGTGCACAACAGTATAATAGTGCTACACACATATATATACATACTGTATTACTGTGCACAACAGTATAATAGTACTACACATATGTATATACATACCGTATTAGTGTGCACATAATAGTACTACACAGGTATACAAACACCAATTGGAATCACATCTGCTTTTTACAACATAATAACTTACTGCACAAACGAACTTTCTTCTGTTACAGCAGCAGTTCTATTTCCTTATCACATCACATGACTAGCTGCACGCTCAATCAGTTAAGGAAGTATTCTTACTACATTCCATTAGTTACTGCAAATATCAAGCAGCTGATATTTCTACCACTAGAGGGACTTCTCACTTATTATATAGAAAACCATTATAACGGCAATTAAGGCTTAAGGTGGTATTAGTATATCAATGTTACTGTTTCTTCGAACAGCTTACATTTTCTTTTTATAATATTATTAACCCCTATTACCCACATAAACTTTGTATTCTGTTGTCACCCCTAAGCAAGTGAACTTCCTCCGGTATCAGATTTTGCTAGTCTGTATCATTCTTCCATTACCTTCACACAGTATACAGCAAAAATTACAAAAGATTGTTCCTCTCATTTTCAGTAACTAATGCAATTAGTTGCCAACTATCCTATTTTTCCAAGGACAGTCCCGTTTTTGTTTCTCTGTTTTGCTTTGGATTTTCTATTGTTTTATTTATTTATTGTTTTGTTTTTTTTGGGGGGGGGTCCAGTGGGGGGGTCCTGTCCCTGCCTTTTAAGTTTTCAGAGTTCTATTTAGTCTGCATTTTGTTAAATAAGACTAATTTTTTAGGTACAGGAATCTACATTTTTTTGTATGATGCACTGATGCAAAGTGTAAAACCCTAATGTGCTTGTGTTGTTCTTTACCATATGCATTATAAAAAAATATACAAACTTGTTACTTTTTTTTTATTTTGTTTGGTGTTTTCCCCCATAATTGATTATTTCTGCAAACTAAATTTATTAGTGCCTGGTCTGATAAATTAAATCATCATATAATCTGTGCGCATAGCTCACAGAGAAAATAACTGATACTAATGTTTAGAGGCATTAGAAACACACAGGGGCGTGTTAAGGCATAGGCCAACAAGGCCGGTGCCTAGGGCAGCAGATTTTTAAGGGGCAGCAGAATTTTGAGTCCCTAGGGCCACTCTACTGAACTGAGGGCCGGGTGGCTAAATCAACCAGGGCCCGGCTATTGCTATCCTATGGGATTGTATGTGGGTGCGCATGACGTGGTGACAGTGGAAGCGGAGCTCACTTGCGCAGCCTGGCCTGGACTGAGAGGGAATGCGGTATTCTTCCTGGCTCCACCGCGTGATTGAGACTCACACAGACTACACAGTGCAGTGTGCACTACACCGTGACCACTGTGAAACAGCATATGCCTTTCTCCCTTCAATACATCTTCATTAGTCATTAAAATATTTAAACGGATTAGTCACTAAATACTTGTACATTTACTGTTTGTCTTATCTGTCATACATGCAAAGAAAAAGTATTTATTGCTGAATCTATACAACCATGTGACTTAAAACACAACTAAAAATATGTTGTATGCATTTAATACATTCAGAAACAATACAAATATATACTTTATTATGATTGTATCATGTGACTTTATCCCCTATGATACAATTCCTAAACCTATCATAACTACTGTAGTATTTTTTAAGTACTTTTAAAGGCCAGTTTGTATATTCATTACATATTTATCCAAGCAGATACTTTGCTTAAATAACTGTCAATCACCAAAGAAGATGTTTAAAGTTAAACAACTACCTACTGACGAACTATTATACAGTGAAGGATATTTTTTTCTGATATAAACACTTTAATCATCTGACTTGCAAAATAATGTCAATATATATATATATATATATATATATATATATATATATATATATATATATGTGTGTGTGTGTGTGTGTGTGTGTGTGTGTGATCAGAGTGAATGCAAGCCCTGGCGAACATCTATTTAAAAATACATTTTTTTTTTTTTTTACACCCTGCCCCAAAAATATTATGTCTAAAAAAAGGCCTTAAACCTGGGGTGGGCACGGGGGTGGGGGGGGGGCAGCAGAATTTTGAGTGCCTAGGGCAGCACAAAACCTAAATACGCCCCTGGAAACACAGGAATTTTCCTTAATGATTCAGATAGAACATGCAATTTTAAACAATTTTTTAATTTACGTTTATTATCAATTTTCTTTTTGTTCTCTTGGTATCTTTTGTTGGAAAGCAGGGATGTATACTTATGAGTCTGACTATTTCTGGAGCACTATATAGCAGCAGTTTTGTAAGAATTATATCTATTTGCAAGAGAACTAGATGGCAGCACTATTTCCTGTCATATAGTGATCCAGATGCCTACCTAGGTATCTCTACAACACAGAATATTATGGAAGCAAAGTAAATTTGATAATACAAATAAATTGGAAACTTTTGTAAAATGATATGCTGAATCACAAAAGAACATTTTTATTTTTGTTATCACTTTAAATGCAATTAGTGTAAAAGACTACAAACAGCTTCATTACATGGATATAAAATGGCTCAACAGATCTGGTCCATCCATGGGGAATCATTTGATGTGTATTTTTAAAAAGGATAAATGTAAAACAATATTTATAGTGTTCCTCTTGCTAAACATAAACTCTGGAATGAGTATTGACTTTTGGTTCTTTGATTCGCATTGTGTGCACTCACATATTGAACCAGCTTCCATTACAAATCAATAGGAAAGTGTAATAGATTTCTATAAACCTACGCTTGAAAATGAGATATAATTATATTTATGTAGCACAATAGCTTTCAATAGAACTCTAAATAGCATTTACATTTTTTTTATTATTTTTTCTTTCAATCAACTTTATTGAAGGAAAATGATTACAAATAAAAATGCATGCAACTTTATCGTTTACATAAACTTGACGTATACAAAGATGTTAACGCCAAGTCAATTTTGCATTTTTGCTTAAAAATACATATTTCTATTTAAAAAAAATTACGAAAATACACGATAATTTTTTACCTGCTACTAAATATATATTTTTTATTTTAAAATCTATAACCTTTTCGCACTCCAGCATTTACTCAACACAATGTGGATGATGTTTTTAGGCTTTTGTGTACTTTGTGACAGAAACATAAATTTAAACAGTGAACATCTATTGAAGATTCTCAAAAACTCGCCGGCATGGACTGAAATCATATCAAATTTGGGGAAATTTTGGGGCCTTTCCTTCACACAAAGAACACTACTTAAAGGGACACAAAACCCCAAATTTTTATTTCCTGATTCAGATAGAGCATGCAAGTTTAAGCAATTTTGAAATTGGGCCAGCTCCTATGTTTACATTCCTGCTTTTTCAAAAAAAGATAGCAAGAGAACAAAGAAAAAATAATAATAGGAGTAAATTAGAAAGTTGCTTAAAATTGCCTGCTCTTCCTGAATCATGAAAGAAAAAAAAAATGGGGTTTAGTATCCCTTTAACAACATAAACATCGCTCAAGATAGAATTTGTGTTTCTAAATTATTTGAGGAGCCTCCCTGTGCTGACAAGACTTCTTATATAATCAGATCAGCTGAGAGCTTTAGATAAGCAAGCCTATAATCTCATGATTAAAGCATTTAAAGGAGATTTACTGGTTCCTAGGGACTGCCACAGCTCCGCCCACAATAAGTGTGACTCTGCATGGGCCAGCCCATGACAGTGTTTTGTAGTTCCAAAGCGGATCACATCTGCTAAGGCCAGTTAGCAGGCTTAGACTTTGCCATGTGCACTTCAAATTCAGAAAAAGGTGCAAAATAAATACATTAAAGTATATTGCAAATTTGTAATATATTTTGAAGCAATCTATTTTAGAAAATGTTTGAGTATCACGTCCCTTTAATCCTAACAGACAAAATGTGACTCTCCAATGCCTTTTTATACATAAAATGCTCACATGTGCAAATATGTTTGCGTTCGAGCTGTGAACATATTTAGCATCAACTTCACCAGTACTGCATTACACCTTCCTCTCTTTATAGTTTTACAGTGTTTTAGTGAAACATTTGGACGTGATCCCATATTATTTACCTGTGTCTCCTCATTTGCAACACACAAAATGCCCACCTACATGATTTGGTACGTGAATGTTAACATGATGGCTTTCAAAACACACACTGACATATTGTTGCTTACGTTAACATAGTAAATAAGTAATCTGATGATTCTTAAAGGGATATGAAACAGTTCCCCTTTAGTAAAAAAATATATGTTATATCAAAGTAAACATAAAAAGAAACAGATTGTGTTAGAACAGCAACTTACTTGTTTTCTTGCTCAATGAGCAGTTACAAATTCTCAGTGTAGTCTCTGCATGCAGCTAAATAAGGGTGCTTAAGTTCTATTGTCATTATTTCTGAAGAACAACACCCCATGGTCTCTAAACTGACTGCAGCTATTTTATGGTATCTCCTAGCAACAGTTAAAAAAAACATCTACTCCTTTGCCTTCCAGTAAAGACCTTTGTGGGGGCAGTGGCAGGATGTAATAGACCCTTCAGAAATGAAGATAACAAAAAAGAAATAAAAGGTCATTTAGTTATTTATAATTATGAAAAATACATATCGCTATTAAGAATGACACACTGCTTAGTGCTTTTTTTATTTCAACAATAAAACCTGCTGTTTCACATCCATTTAATTACACCCATACAAGGAACAAATGTATACTGCTTTAGGTGACTGAATAACTGGGATATAACTGAGATCTGAATGGAATGGCCATTGTAACCACTACAATGCAGTTGCCAAGGCAGAATACATAGCAATCTATATCTGTTGATCCATGTACGATAATAATTCTTAATCTTTAGTTTTCCCTTTTTTCCTTTTAAATTGCTGACTCAGGCATGCTGACATAATACGCAGCAGTTACATGAGTGGGGCTACTGATTTACTGCAGTATGAGTAACGCTCTATCTTACGCGTTTCGTGCCTGACTAGTACTTGTTCACTGGCCCTTGCTCTTGGTCATTTATAGACACACCTAACACATTTTTTAACCCTGAACATACCAACTCTAATCACATATAAGTAAACAAAGAGCACAAACAATTCATAGGGCAATATGGACAGAAACATGATTTACAAATGAAAAGTTGATTCTAATAAAGTTAAAAAAAAATATTCTAATTTAATGACTTCTTTTTTGTTTTGTTTTTTTATAAATTTTTATTTCATAAACAAAAACATTGTTACATTAGTTTTGTGAACATGTCCTTATGGCAGATAATCATTCCTTATCTAGCCATAGTCATAAAATCAAAAACAATATACAGAAAAAGCATAACACCACACAGTTATTTCAATTTTATCTTCTGTTAAATAACCATTGGCTAGATTACGAGTTGTGCGTTAGGGTAAAAAAGTAGCGTTAACAGGTCCTAACGCTGCTTTTTTACGCCCGCTGCTATTCTTCGCTGCTAGTCTTGCAGGTAAAGGTGTACCGCACATTTCTTTGGCCTTACCGCAAAACGACTTACGTAAACTTTGTAAAGTCTTTTTTCTATGGGACTTCCATAGCGCCAGTATTACGAGTCTGTCCTGGGAGGCAAAAAAGTGAGCGGTACACCCTACCCCGTCAAGAGTCCTAATGCATTTATAAGTCAGTAGTTAAGAGTTTTATGGTACAACACCGTAGCATAAAATTCATAACTAAAGTGCTAGAAAGTACACTAACACCCATAAACTACCTATTAACCCCTAAACCGAGGCCCTCCCGCATCACAAATACTAAAATAAAATTTTTAACCCCTAATCTGCTGCTCCAGACACTGCCGCCACCTACATTATATTTATGAACCCCTAATCTGCTGCCCCCCAACATCGCCGACACCTACATTATATTTATTAACCCCTAATCTGCAGCCCCCAATGTCGCTGCAACCTACCTACACTTATTAACCCCTAATCTGCCGCCCCCAACGTCGCCGCCACTATAATAAACATATTAACCCCTAAACGCCGCACTCCCGCCTCACAAACATTAGTTAAATATTATTAACTCCTAATCTGCCGTCCCTAACATCGCCGCCACCTACCTACACTTATTAACCCCTAATCTGCCGCCCCAACATCGCCGCCACTATACTAAATGTATTAACCCCTAAACCTAAGTCTAACCCTAACCCTAACACCCCCTAACTTAAATATAATTAAAATAAATCTAAATAAATATTCCTATCATTAACTAAATTATTCCTATTTAAAACTTAATACATACCTATAAAATAAACCCTAAGCTAGCTACAATATAACTAATAGTTACTTTGTAGCTATCTTAGGGTTTATTTTTATTTTACAGGCAAGTTTGTATTTATTTTAACTAGGTAGAATAGTTATTAAATAGTTATTAACTATTTAATAACTACCTAGCTAAAATAAATACAAAAGTACCTGTAAAATAAAACCTAACCTAAGTTACAATAACACCTAACACTACACTATAATTAAATAAATTAACTAAATTAACAACAATTAAATAAATTAAATTAAATTAGCTAAAGTAAAAAAAAACACTACATTACAGAAAATAATAAACAAATTACAAGATATTTAAACTAATTACACCTAATCTAATAGCCCTATCAAAATAAAAAAGCCCCCCCAAAATAAAAAAATACCCTAGCCTAAACTAAACTACCAATAGCCCTTAAAAGGGCCTTTTGCGGGGCATTGCCCCAAAGTAATCAGCTCTTTTACCTGTAAAAAAAAATACAAACAACCCCCCCAACAGTAAAACCCACCACCCACACAACCAACTCCCCAAATAAAATACTATCTAAAAAACCCTAAGCTCCCCATTGCCCTTAAAAGGGCAGTTAGCTCTTTTATGGCCCAAACCCTAACCTAAAAATAAAACCCACCCAATACACCCTTAAAAAAACCTAACACTAACCCCCTGAAGATCGACTTACAGTTCTGAAGACTGGACATCCATCCTCATGGAAGTGGCAGAAGTCTTCATCCAACCGGGCTGAAGTCCTCATCAACGAAGCCGGGAAAAGTCTTCATCCAAGCCGGGCGAAGTGGTCCTCCAGACAGGCAGAAGTTTTCATCCAGACGGCATCTTCTATCTACATCCACCTGATGCGGAGCAGGTCCATCTTCAAGACATCCGACGTGGAGCATCCTTTTCATCCAACGACTACCCGACGAATGAAGGTTCCTTTAAGTGACATCATCCAAGACGGCGTCCCTTAGATTCCGATTGGCTGATAGAATTCTATCAGCCAATCGGAATTAAGGTAGAAAAAATCCTATTGGCTGATGCAATCAGCCAATAGGATTGAACTTCAATCCTATTGGCTGATCCAATTAGCCAATAGGATTGAGCTCGCATTCTATTGGCTGTTCCAAATGCCCTTTTCAGGGCAATGGGGAGCTTAGTTTTTTTTAGATAGTATTTTATTTGGGGGGTTGGTTGTGTGGGTGGTGGGTTTTACTGTTGGGGGGGTTGTTTGTGTATTTTTTACAGGTAAAAGAGCTGATTACTTTGGGGCAATGCCCCCCAAAAGGCCCTTTTAAGGGCTATTGGTAGTTGAGTTTAGGCTAGGGTTTTTTTTATTTTGGGGGGGCTTTTTAATTTTGATAGGGCTATTAGATTAGGTGTAATTAGTTTAAATATCTTGTAATTTGTTTATTATTTTCTGTAATTTAGTGTTTTGTTTTTTTTGTACTTTAGCTAATTTAATTTATTTAATTGTTGTTAATTTAGTTAATTTATTTAATTATAGTGTAGTGTTAGGTGTTAGTGTAACATAGGTTAGGTTTTATTTTACAGGTAAATTTGTATTTATTTTAGCTAGGTAGTTATTAAATAGTTAATAACCATTTAGTAACTATTCTACCTACTTAAAATAAATACAAACTTGCCTGTAAAATAGAAATGAACCCTAAGCTAGCTACAACGTAACTATTAGTTATATTGTAGCTAGCTTAGGGTTTATTTTACAGGTAAGTATTTAGTTTTAAATAGGAATAATTTAGTTAATGATAGGAATATTCATTTAGATTTATTGTAATTAGATTTAAGTTAGGGGATGTTAGGGTTAGGGTTAGACTTAGGTTTAGGGGTTAATACATTTAGTATAGTGGCGGAGACGTTGGGGGCGGCAGATTAGGGGTTAATAAATGTAGTTAGGGGGCGTCGATGTTAGGGATGGCAGATTAGGGGTTAATAATATTTAACTAATGTTTGTGAGGCGGGAGTGCGGCGGTTTAGGTGTTAATATGTTTATTATAGTGGCGGCAACGTTGGGGGCAGCAGATTAGGGGTTAATAAATGTAGGTAGGTGTCAGCGATGTCTGGGTCAGCAGATTAGGGGTTAATAAATATTATGTAGGTGTCGGCGATGTTGGAGGCAGCAGATTAGGGGTTAATAAATATAATGTAGGTGTCGGCGATGTCGGGGGCGGCAGATTAGGGTTAATAAGTGTAAGATTAGGGGTGTTTAGACTCGGGTTCATGTTAGGTGTAGACATACATTTTATTTCCCCATAGAAATCAATGGGGCTGCGTTACTGAGCTTTACGCTGCTTTTTGGCAGGTATTAGACTTTTTCTCAGTCGGCTCTCCCCGTTGATTCCTATGGGGAAATCGTTCTCGAGCACGTACGACCAGCTCACCGCTGACTTAAGCAGCGCTGGTATTGGAGTGCGGTAATGAGCAAAATTTAGCTCAATGCTCACTTCTTGCCTTTTAACGCCGGGGGCCCGATCCGATATGCAGCGTCGCCCGCAAAAGCCGGCGACGCCAAATATTGCACTGGTTTGGTATCCTATATACGGCGTAACCTAGAAGTTACGCTCGTATATTTCACCCTTTCGGCCATAGTTTTTTGGCCCATAGAGTGATATACCAAACCCGCGCAGTTTGGTATCCAATATACAGCGTAAGGACTTACATGGCGAAAATTTAGAAATCTTACTCCATTTTCACCTCGCCACAAAATGCAGGCGTAGTAAGCCTTACGCTGAGTATTGGAGCCCAGTAATTCCCTAAACTGCCTGCAAAATAAAACCTAACACCTAACGCATGCGCAATGTCTATCTACCTGTCAACCGCAATCCCCCACCGCAATCCCTAAAAAAGTGTTTAACCCCTAAACCGCCGCTCCCGGACCCCGCCGCCACCTACATTAAATGTATTACCCCCTAATCTGACCCCCCTACACCACCGCCACCTATAATAACTATATTAACCCCTAATCTGACCCCCCTACACCGCCACCACCTATATTATATGTATTACCCCCTAATCTGATCCCCCTACACCGCCGCCACCTATTTTAAATATATATACCCCTAATATGAACCCCCTACACCGCCGCCACCTATTTTAAATATATATACCCCTAATATGAACCCCCTACACCACCGCCACCTACATTAACTCTATTAACCCCTAATATGATCCCCCTACACCGCCGCCACCTATTTTAAATATATATACCCCTAATGAACCCCCTACACCGCCGCCACCTACATTAACTCTATTAACCCCTAATATGATCCCCCTACACCGCCGCCACCTATTTTAAATATATATACCCCTAATATGAACCCCCTACACCGCCGCCACCTACATTAACTCTATTAACCCCTAATATGATCACCCTACACCGCCGCCACCTATATTAACTATATTACCCCCTAAACCTCAGTCTAACCCTAACACCCCCTAACTTAATTATTATTTAAATAAATCTAAATAATATTAATATTATTCACTAAATAATTCCTATTTAAAACTAAATACTTACCTATAAAATAAACCCTAAGATAGATACAATATAATTAATAATTACATTGTAGCTATTTTAGGGTTTATATTTATTTTACAGGTAAATTTGTATCTATTTTAACTAGGTACAATAGCTATTAAATAGTTAATAACTATTTAATAGCTACCTAGTTAAAATAATTACCAAATTACCTGTAAAATAAATCCTAACCTAAGTTACCATTACACCTAACACTACACTATCAATAAATTAATTAAATACACTACAACTATCTCAACTAAAATACAATTAAATACACTAAACTATATTACAAAAACAAACAAACACTAAATTACAAAAAATAAAAAAAGATTACAAGAATTTTAAGCTAATTACACCTAATCTAAGCCCCCTAATAAAATAAAAAGCCCCCCAAAATAATAACATTTCCCTACCCTAAACTAAATTACAAAAGTAATCAGCTCTATTACCAGCCCTTAAAAGGGCCTTTTACGGGGCATTGCCCCAAAGTAATCAGCTCTTTTACCTGTAAAAAAAAGAACAACCCTCCCCCCCCCCATTACAACCCACCACCCACACACCCTTACTCTAAAACCCACCCGATCCCCCCTTAAAAAAAAAACTAAGTCTAACCCCCAAGTGGTCCTTACCTGTCCTGAAGACCGGCGGAGAAGGTCCTGTTCCAGGCGGAGAAGTCTTCTTCCAAGTGGCGACCTCTTCTTCTTCCAGGAACCAGCCGGTTCGGAGCGGAGGAGTTGAAGACCGATGACCGCGGAGCTGAAGACTGTCCACTCTGGAACTGAAGACCGGTGATGCTGGAACTGAAGACCGGAGCCATGGAGCGTGGAGCGTGGAGCGATCTCCGCCGTACACTGAATAGGAATTCAAGGTACGTGATTAAAAATTGCGTCCCTTGAATTCCTATTGGCTGATTTGAGCCTTCAAATTCAAATCAGCCAATCGGATGAGAGCTACTGTAATTCTATTGGCTGATTTGAATAGCCAATAGAATTACAGTAGCTCTTATTCTATTGGCTATTCAAGTCAGCCAATAGAATTATAGTAGCTCTCATCCGATTGGCTGATTTGAATTTGAAGGCTCAAATCAGCCAATAGGAATTCAAGGGACGCCATTTTTTATCGCGTACCTTGAATTCATATTCAGTGTACGGCAGAGATCGTATGAAGAGGATCCTCCACGTTCCATGGCTCCGGTCTTCAGTTCCAGCGTCGCCGATCTTCAGTTCCATCATCGCCGGTCTTCAGTTCCAGAGTGGACGGTCTTCAGCTTCGCGGTCATCGGTCTTCAACTCCTCCACTCCGCGCCAGCTGGTTCCTGGAAGAAGAAGAGGTCGCCGCTTGGAAGAAGACTTCTCCGCCTGGAACAGGACCTTCTCCGCCGGTCTTCAGGACAGGTAAGGACCACTTGGGGGTTTTTAAGGGGGGATCACTTGGGGGTTAGACTTAGGGTTTTTTAAGGGGGGATCGGGTGGGTTTTAGAGTAGGGGTGTGTGGGTGGTGGGTTGTAATGGGGGGGGTTCTTTATTTTACAGGTAAAAGAGCTGATTACTTTGGGGCAATGCCCCCCAAAAGGCCCTTTTAAAGGGACACCAAACCCAATTTTTTTCTTTTGTAATTCAGAAAGAGCATGCAATTTTAAGCAACTTTCTAATTTACTCCTATTTTCAATTTTTCTTCGTTCTCTTGCTATCATTATTTGAAAAAGAAGGCATCTAAGCTTTTTTTTGGTTTCAGTACTCTGGACAGCACTTTTTTATTGGTGGATGAATTTATCCACCAATCAGCAAGGACAACCCAGGTTGTTCACCAAAAATGGGCCGGCATCTAAACTTACATTCTTGCATTTCAAATAAAGATACCAAGAGAATGAAGAAAATTTGATAATAGGAGTAAATTAGAAAGTTGCTTAAAATTTCATGCTCAATCTGAATCACGAAAGAAATTTTTTGGTTACAGTGTCCCTTTAAGGGATGGTAATAGAGCTGATTACTTTTGTAATTTAGTTTAGGGTAGGGAAATGTTATTATTTTGGGGGGCTTTTTATTTTATTAGGGGGCTTAGATTATGTGTAATTAGCTTAAAATTCTTGTAATCTTTTTTTATTTTTTGTAATTTAGTGGGGTTTTTTTTTGTAATATAGTTTAGTGTATTTAATTGTATTTTAGTTGAGATAATTGTAGGTTATTTAATTAATTTATTGATAGTGTAGTGTAATGGTAACTTAGGTTAGGATTTATTTTACAGGTAAATTGGTAATTGTTTTAACTAGGTAGCTATTAAATAGTTATTAACTATTTAATAGCTATTGTACCTAGTAATAAATACAAATTTACCTGTAAAATAAATATAAACCCTAAAATAGCTACAATGTAATTATTAATTATATTGTAGCTATCTTAGGGTTTATTTTATAGGTAGGTATTTAGTTTTAAATAGGAATTATTTAGTGAATAATATTAATATTATTTAGATTTATTTAAATAATAATTAAGTTAGGGGGTGTTAGGGTTAGACTTAGGTTTAAGGGGTAATATAGTTAATATAGGTGGCGGCGGTGTAGGGGGTTCATATTAGGGGTATATATATTTAAAATAGGTGGCGGCGGTGTAGGGGGTTCATATTATTGGTATATATATTTAAAATAAGTGGCGGCGGTGTAGGGGGATCATATTAGGGGTTAATAGAGTTAATGTAGGTGGCGGCGGTGTAGGGGGTTCATATTAGGGGTATATATATTTAAAATAGGTGGCGGCGGTGTAGGGGGTTCATATTATTGGTATATATAATTTAAATAGGTGGCGGCGGTGTAGGGGGATCATATTAGGGGTTAATAGAGTTAATGTAGGTGGCGGCGGTGTAGGGGGTTCATATTAGGGGTATATATATATTTAAAATAGGTGGCGGCGGTGTAGGGGGCTCTGATTAGGGGGTAATACATATAATATAGGTGGCGGCGGGGTCCGGGAGCGGCGGTTTAGGGGTTAATACATTTATTATTAGGAGTGAGAGGGGGATTACGGATAGAGGGGTATACGTATCGGGCTATTTTTGGGAGGCGTGTTAGACAGTTACGGGATATTTTATACTTTAGTTAGTTTTTTAGGCGGCGACTCCAGAAATTTGTACTTACGCTTATTTCTGGACATCGCTAGTTTGTCCGACTTACAGCACTTTAGCAACTGCCGGCGCCGTATATGTGATAGCTCGATGTGTGAGGTCAAACTACGGGCGGCGCAGGTTACCACGTTTGCGCCGAAACCTGCGCCGTATATCGGATCGCGCCACGGGTTTGTAAAAACCTGTAATACCAGCACTGCATGTAAGTGAGCGGTGAGAGAAAACTGCACTGTAGCACCGCACAGCTCAAAACGAAAAACTCGTAATCTAGCCACATGTTCTTTGCTCTCCATCAATTAACAGAATTGTTCTTAGTTTCTTATACTCCATTTAAGATTTAGGATTATACTACATATTCTATAGTGGGGGGTTTCTAAATTTGAGGCATATCTTTATATCTCAAAGCCTGTCTAACTTCTATGTCGGATCTATTATACCAACTAGATTAGATCTAAACACCTTCATCCCCCTTTGTCCAATAACGTACAGACATGGATGTCAGACTCATTGTGTGGCGTCTATTCATCTTATGGTACAAACTTAACTCTTTTAACCCATTGATAATACTTGCTTATTACATTTACTTTCAAGTCTCGTGCTCTTACTAACTAAAAAGCAATAATTATAATCGTCTTGTTGCAAAAAAAAAAAAAAGAGAAAGAAAGTTATACTGCATCTTACTATAGTAGAAGGTTACTATGTTTGGAACCTATCTTTTTATGGATCAAAGCCTTTCTATCTGCTATATGAGTTTTATTGTACCGACTAAGACTAAGACCTACATCATCCATTATCCATTGATATACATACAGATATGGTTATCAAGCTCATTGTGTGGCATCTATTCATCCTTAAATATAAACTTAACTCTATTTAAGCCAAAAAACGTTGTTTATTTGCTGTTTACTGCTAGCTAGATAATCATAACGTAGATCCACTATTGCCTTTGAACAGTTTTTAGGTTTGTAATATAACTTTTTAGATATAGCCTGAATCATTATGGAATGCTTGAAAGAAGGGGAGAGAAAAGAAAAAAAGAGAATAGTATTACGAGGGTTGTTCCTCTGAAAACCATAATCTAGGGAGTATCCCCCTCTCTATTTGTTGTTGAACTCAGGTTGACACTTTAAGATGGAGGGCCGCCTGTCTCTGAGTCTCCAGGGGGAGTGAACTAATATAAAAAAGATTGGAGCGTTAAATTTTTACCTTCACATATCTGAATTACATATTTCACTCCCCTCTCAGCCCATAACGAGAATATCGAAGGGCCCAGCCCAGGCGGAAAACCCGGGTTACCCGACAGTGGTAGGAATTCTGATTTCCGATAATCTATTCTGAACTCCCTACATGTTTTTTTGCCATGCCAGAATAATTTGTTTGAATGTAATCATTTGACTCACTATACCAGGAAGTTTGTTTGCAGTATGGTGTAAAATCGCTTTTAAATTAAAAGGTATTATTAACATAGATTCCATAGAATGAGACCTGCTCCTTTTCAGAAATCCAGTCTAAAGCAAATTTACACAAGGCTGCATAATTATAAAACTTCACATTGGGACATGCTAGCCCTCCATAATGTTTAGGCAGTGTTAATTTAAATAGTGAGATACGTGGTTTCTTCCCCTGCCAAATAAATTGATTAAAGCTCCTATTGAGGAAGATTATATCTTTTTTATACAAGAGGAGGGGAAGGTTCTGCAGAAAATACAAGAGTTTGGGAAACAGAACCACCTTAACTAACATAATCCGAGCTGTAATCAAGAGTGGTAAATTGCTCCATCTCTGTAACTTCAAATCCAGCCCCTTAATACAATGTTTAAAGTTTAGATTGTACCATACATTTGGATTATTGTTCAGTGTAATACCTAGATACATAATCTGTGTTGTTTAAAAAAAGGGGTGCATTGTCTGATCAGGGGGTTTACGTATCCACAGGATCTCCGATTTTTCATAGTTGATTTTGTAACATGAGAATGAACTAAACAGATGGCATATCCTTAAGAGCTGAGGAATAGAATCAGCTGTTTTACTAAAAAAAGTAAAAGATCATCTGCAAAAAGAGATAAAACCAATGTATGCCTTCCTATATATATGCCCTGCAGTTCTTGTCTTAAATAGATTGCTAATGGTTCAAGAGATAAATTGAAAAGAAATGGTGACAGCGGGCACCCTTGATGGGTGCCTTACTTGAGAACAAACCTTTTAGTAGCTCCCCCGTTCACTATGATTGACGAGGTTGGTTCTTTATAGAACTGTCTAATAAACTGTTGAAAAACTCCAGTTAGACCAAAGCCCTCCAACGAGGTAAAAAAGTGGTCCCAGATAATAGAGTTGAACGCTTTCTCTGTGTCTATTGTGTGAATAGCAAGATCTGGCTTAAGATGGTGCCCTTTTCTTTCTGATTTATTCCAAAAATAATACAGCACCAGTCGAACTTTTCGTAAGTTTTTCACAGGGTTTCTGCCTATCATAAAACCTGTCTGGTCTGAGTGTACAAAGTATCCTAAGGGAGATTTGAATCTTTTGGATAAAATGGAAGTGAGGATTTTATAATCCTGATTCAAAAGGGGGATTGCCCTGTATGATGTGGGGAGCTCTGGATCCTTGCCTTTCTTAGGGATCAACACTATGTTAGATGCTGCGAAGAATGGTGACTGAGATTTATTCCCCACAAAGTATTCATTAAATAAATTACATAAATCAGTGGGGATCTGTTCAATAAGTAGTTTATAAAATTCAGCAGGTAGAGAGTCCGGTCCAGGAGCTTTTCCCAATTTTAATTTATTTATGGTATTAATTTTTTCTTCTTTTAAAATAGGTTTGTTTATTCTCTGAAGATCAACCATCTCAATTTGAGGTAGAACTACCCCCTGCCAAAACTGGTCCTTATGCTCACTATTGATCTGATTACATGCATATAAATCCTGAAATGTTTGGAAAAAAGCTTCCCTAATCTCTAGTGGGTCCGTCACTCTTGTATTCCTAAATTTCAACGCTGAGATATAGTTTTTCTGCTGTCTGATCTTAACAATCCTTGCTAGATATTTAGCGGAGACACCCTGTGTCCCTGAAAATATAGCTTTAAGTTTGTGTTCCTCTGAAATAGAGTGTTGTTTAAAAATAAATCGTATACTGATTTACTTCCTTTATATTTTTTCCATAGATAAAAAAGAGGGGTTGCTAAGATATTTTCTATAGTCATTTCTTAGAGTATTGGAAAGTTGTTCTTCCCTCTCTTTCCGAATTCCCCCTTGTTCTTACCAGATAAGCTTTGATCTCCCCTCTAAAGACTGCCTTTGCTGTCTCCCAGAATATTTCTGGTTTATCTAGGTACCCAGCATTGAGCCCCCTTAAATTGTTTCCATCTGTTTTGGATCCATGATTTTAAATGAACATTATTGACGAGATGTGCGGAAAAAACAACCTACCATTATCTACTGAAGATTTATCCCTCAGGCCTATCTCTAATGAGATAATTGCATGGTCCAAAACCACAATATCTTGGATGTCTGTCCAAACTTCCATCTTTAACATATGTTTCGCTATTAAAAAAAAAAATTCTTGAAAAGGAAGTATGTACACTAGAAGCACATGTATATTCCCTGCAATCCGGGTTTTGTACTCGCCATATATCTTGAAGTGCCAGTTTCTGGCAAAATCTTCTAAGTATATCTGATTCCCTTGCCTTCCTAGGGGCATATCTAACTTCCAAGCTGTCAAAGATGTGGGAAAAGGCCATATTAAAATCGCCTACTACCACTATATTTTTCACAATATATAAAAATAATTTTAAACTAATATATTCCCAGAATTCTTTGTCTACCACATTCGGACCATAAACATTACAAAAAAACAAAGATGTGGCCATTAACTTCCATTTCTAAAATTTGGTATCTTCCATTAGGGTCATTGATTGCTGAAATTATATTATAATTCAACTGTTTACAAATTAAAATAGCCAAACCTCTCTTAGACTTGTCATATGGGGTGAACACCACTTCTCCTACCTACTTGCTTTTGAGCTTAATAGCCTCCTGGGGCTTAAGGTGCGTCTCCTGAATAAATGCTATATCTGTTTTTTTGATTCCTTAGTGTCTAATCAGTAGCTTCCTTTTAACGGACGTAATTCCACCAATATTCCATGATAATAATTTTAATTTTACCATCTAGACTACTTCAGCAAGAAAAAGAAGAGGAGAAAAAACAAACAAACGAAAAAATCAATACAAAATATTTCTTCTCTCTTCTCCCACCCCCACCCCCTTAAAAAAGTTTTTAAAACCTTTCCCCCCTCCACCCCCCCTCCCAGTACCACCAATACATACTTTCCAATTTTAAAATTGCCAAAGGAAGGAACATATTCATATTATTAACCTTACATAGGGTTGCTTTACACAATACCCTCATTCTTTATTTGGGGCCCATATTTGTCCATGCCAGCCATCTATGTTATTCAATCCCTTTACTCTAAGAATAGGCTTTAATCTCCTCAACCTTAGTAAAGGTGAGAATTTCACCATCTTTATCCAAGATTATCTTAGCAGGATATACAAGTCTTGCCCATTAATTTGGCCCTAATCAATTGGGAACAGAATGGGGCCATTTCCCTATGTCTAGCTTGAGTTTCAAATGAAAAATCATGAAATAGGAGTACCTTATTAGGCCCTATCATAATGTTGGTTTTGCAATATAGTCTGAGTATATGTAACTTGTCCTGAAAGTTAAAAAAATTGATAATTACTAACCTTGGTTTCGCCAAATCATATGGGTTCCTTCTGAGTGCTCCTATTCTGTGGGCTCTTTCTATAGGTATCTTTACATAAGGTATAAACCCCCTATTCCGTCCTACGTACTCTAGTCATACCTTAAATAAATAAGACACGACAACCTTGTTGGGAGAAAGACTGGTCACAGTCACGTTTATTCAATAAACAATAACTTGTGGCTAATATCTTTATTATTAGGCACTCAAAAACATATATATTAACTCAAACTTGAAATCAATTTCATCATAAATAAATAACCAGTGGCGGCATCTAAACCTAACCTAACCCCTACCAACAGACAGACAAGGCCCCTTTCGGTGTTTGCAGCGTGACACCCGGCTGTTCACGCCCAATTGGCACAGAGAGAGAGCTGTGATGTTTAGAGAGCTTCGGCCTGCATCCGCAAGGGAGAGGACCCCTAGGCTGGCACCTAGTGGGCGTATCCCCTCCCCTTTTAGACCATCACTCTTCTAACCCCATGCCCGCTCCCCCGGGCCTTGACCACCCACCAGCTAGGGCATCTACCATCCAATCCCGTAAGGCAACCCTTCTCAGGCGAATTGTACAACCCTCCTGATAAGGGTGGAAGGCTATATTAACAAGCCGGTCTTACAACGGCTAGCTCCATTAAACCTACCCCAGTCGTGCTGATCTCACCCTCAAATTGCTGCATCATTGCCGCCACCCTCTTCACCCCAGGGACGGGTGGGCGGGGAAACTTTCTCCTTGAAGTCTGGAACAGGAAGAGGCCGGTATCACTGCTGCAGGACCCTATAAAGGTAAGCACAAACACCCACCTCCACACCTGCAACATTGTAACAACACAATCTAGCTTCCTCCAGACTCCAAGTTGGTAATAATTAATGTTGTTCCAGCCCCACTAGAGGGCCCTCCACTATCATAAGGTATAAACCCCCTATTCCGTCCTACGTACTCTAGTCATACCTTAAATAAATAAGACACAACAACCTTGTTGGAAGAAAGACCGGTCACGGTCACGTTTATTCAATAAACTATTAACTTGTGGCTAATATCTTTATTATTAGGCACTCAAAAACATATATATTAACTCAAACTTGAAATCAAGTTCATCATAAATAAATAACCGGTGGCGGCATCTAACCCTAACCTAATCCCTACCAGCAGACGGACAAGGCCCCTTTCGGTGTTTGCAGCGTGACACCCAACTGTTCACGCCCAATTGGCACAGAGAGAGAGCTGTGATGTTTAGAGATCTTTGGCCTGCATCCGCAAGGGAGAGGACCCCTAGGCCGGCACCTAGTGGGCGTATCCCCTCCCCTTTTAGACCGTCACTCTTCTCTCCCCGTGCCTTCTCCCCCGGGCCTTGACCACCCGCCACAAGAGCCAAGCATGATCTTGCCACCAGCCAAGCCAACAGGCCCCTATAATTTTTTCAAACTAAATAACACTATTGTAACAATTAACTTTTTTTTTTTGCACAACATTTTTTTATTTTTTTTTATGGAATTTTAACATTTCCCATTACAACGTGTCCTTTAAATTAGCCTTATCAGCGCACTCCTGATGTCCTTCAAGAACAAGTCCAGCCCAACATCTGTTAGGTGGACCCCATCAGGGCGAAATGATTCCTTTTTGTCGGCTGTAATTGCATCGTGCCTTATCACAAAGCCCCCCAGGGCCGTGACCGTCCTACCCATCTCCCTGTTCACTTTTTTTGAATGTTATAAGCTGCTTTCTGGATCACTATATATCTCCACTGCAGCTGAGCAACTACATTGGACCATCCCAGCCTCACATCACAGACCCAGGTGTGCACCCACTTCAAGTCAGCCGCCATCCTCCTAATGAGGTCCAAAGCGGGCACAGAACCCAAGTCATTACCCCCCAAATGCAGCACAAGGATGTGCGGCTGTCCCCACCTCTTGTGCGCTTCCTGCAGAAGCACCGGCAAATCTGCCCATGTCAGGCCCCTACGCCCTAACCAGCAGAAGTTGGCCCTGGACGTTGGAAATCCAAGCTGCTGACCTTCCGGTGAACGCAACGCCCTGATGGACGCCCAATGGATAAAAGAATGACCTACTATCCACACATGAACAGGAGGGGAATTAGCTCTTAGCGTACCTGGCAAAACATGAGTGAACCGCATTAACCCTTTAAGCAAATCAACTGAGACAGACCCCCAGTCCATCCCCCACAAATTAACTTAAACCTTCTAGCCGAGCATGTTTTGCTGTTGGTCTCTTTTTTTTTTTTTTTTATATCCTGCGTTGGCCTAATGTACGTTTTATAGCGCCCTGACTGCCATCGCCCTAAGCATTTAATATCTTGAATAGAAGCCCCACGCATTGCTGCGCTAGTAGCCGCTCCAATCCGAAAGGAGTGGGGGGTGATCCTCCCGGCATTCATCCCCGCCCTTTCCACTGCTTTGGCGAACACCTTTCGGAACTGAAACACCGACAAGGCGCTTCCATCCTCATGCACCAGGAACTGCTCCGAGTCCACTAGCCTCACTTTACTAAAGTTCTCAACACAGCGAACCGGACAACATTCTTGGAAGTCATGCTTTGACAATGGCAACCATGTCCCTTTGCCCTCCTGGCCTGTCTTAGACCACGGTACTAGCAGGAGTAGACCCCCATCCGCCCCTCAGATGTGGCTCACTCGGATTCCCCCTGAACCATTCCTCCTGGAAGATGCTACCAACTCTCCTAGACGTAATGCTCCGGCGAACGCCAAAGTAAAAGCTGCCCTGAAGAGCAATTTCTCATACTCAGACACGCAGACCGCGTCCAGTTCTACCGCCAACTGCCTTAGACACAAGGTTGTGATGGGTTCCCTCCGATCCTTCAGCCATGGGACCACCCTACCCCATCCCTTCAGTACCTGTCTGACCAAAAATTATCTGGAGTGATCAGCATTCCCCAATGCTTTCTTTAAGAAGGCTATAGCTGACAACCTGCTCCCTGCCCCTACTTTGCTGATCCCCTCCTGCTTTAAAGCTGCTAACCAGTCCAGCACAAGTACCTGTGATACCTGTTGCACCTGGATGCCCTTCTGCTGACAGAATGCCTCCCATCTTTTCCAATGGCCCATGTAAGCTGTCCAAGTTTTCGGCGCTAGGGATGCTCTGATTAAGGGGAAGATGCTTTTCCAACCTTTAACAGCTGCCAAAGAAAAGTAGGGCACATTAAACCCTCCTCTGCCACCATGGGCGCTGCTTTCCTAAACTGCTCCCAATTAAATCGGGAGAGTGCATCCGCAATTACGTTCTGCACTCCTGGGACATGTTTGGCGGTGAAGCAAATGTTGAGCTGCAAGCAACGGAACACTAAATGCCTCAGTTAATTTACTACCCCTGGTGATGAAGCGGACAATCTGTTAATGGCGTACACCACACTCATGTTGTCTGTCCAGAACACCACTGACCTATTTGCTAAATGCCGCCCCCAAATTTCTATGGCTACAACGATTGGAAAAAGTTCCAACAAGGTTAGATTTTTTGTCAGGCCTGGGGCAATCCATTCTGGGGGCCATGGGGCAGCGCTACACTCCCCCCCAGGTATGCCCCGTACCTGAACCCGCCTGCTGCATCCGTAAACAGGTGCAGCGACTGGTTTGACACTGGTGGATCCCGCCATAGGCACACTCCATTGAAATGCACCAAGAACTTTTCCCAAACCTCCAGGTCTTCTTTCACCTCGGGAGTGACCCTAACCCACCTGACTTGCCCAATTGTCCCTTTCAATTGACCCTCCAGGCAATGGTTAAAAACCCGCCCCATCGGGATGGCCCTACCCGCAAAGTTAAGGAGGCCCAACAATTATTGGACCTCCTTAAGCGAGACCCTGACCTCCCCGTTCACTTTCAGCACTAGCTGCAGCATGCGGGACACTTTGACCTCTGGAAGTCGACATTCTGCCCGCCCTGTGTCTATCTCTATATCCAGGAATGTGAGACAGGTGCACGGACCTTGAGTCTTATCATCCGCAAGTGGCACACCAAACCTTGCCATCATGTCCTGCATTATGTCCATCAACAGCTCACACTCGTTTGAACCTGCTCTTCCCACCAACAAAAAATCATTGAGTAATGGGCTACTGACCCACCACCCAAAGCTTTCTGTACCACACAGTGCAGGAATGAACTGAAGCACTCGAATAGGGAACAGGACAGGGAACACCCCATTGGTAGGCATCTGTCCACGTAGTACGCCCCTTCGAACTTCATCCCCATCAGCCTGAAGGCAGACGGGTGCAAGGGCAGAAGCCAAAAAGTGGACTTAATGTCCAGCTTTGCCATTAAGGCCCCAGTGCCGCAGGCTCGCACTATTTCCAATGCATCGTCAAAGATTGGTAGTGCACTGAGCTCAGCTCCGGGTCAATGGCGTCACTGACGCCCCTTTTGGGAATGACAGGTGATGGATCAGCCTGAATTTCCCTGCCTCCTTTCTAGGCACCACCCCCAGAGGTGAGACCACAAAGTCAGCAAGAAGCATGGCCGTGAATGGGCCAGACACCCTGCCCAATGCCACCTCTTTGGCCAATTTCTCCCTGACCACCTGCGGGAACTCGTAAGCCATCTTTAAATTCCTATGTAAAGACAACCCCACCACCTGAGCCAGCACTGGGATTCTAAAGCCCCCTTCCAACCCTTACCGGAGCAACTGTGCTGCGTCCCGGTCCAGGTAGTGTGCCAGCCACATACCCATGGCCACAAGTTTAAGCGGCGTTGGTGCCCTTGACACCAACTCCCGGCTTAGGACTGGGTCTATCCTGGCCCTGATCCTTCCTTTTATTGCATTCGACTCCCGGCGTGTGGCCCACCACAGTTCCTGCAAATGTGCCGAAAGGAACAACAGCTCCCCCTGTCGCATTGCCTGTCTTGAAATTTCCAGCACTCCCTCCCCCCCTTTTAGGGCGGGATCCGAGACCCGCTGCCCCTTGCCGCACCAAAGCCGGAGGGGGGAACCCCCTTCCAACCCCAATTTGGACCACAGGTACAGGTCCTGCGTGCCAAAATGCAGCAAAGGATTACCCACCATTTTCCTGCGAAAGGCTGTATCTTAGTCCCACCATGCCCCTTCCCTAAATCTGGTATGGATATCCACTATGGTATCCTGATACTTGAGTAAGTTATGTCCCTGCAGGGGTCACCTATCCACATAGCACGCTGCCAGGACCCTGAAGCATTTCAGCCATTCCTCATAGGTCTCCGGCAGGTGCACTTTCTTCCTACCAGCACTGTCTGACGCCCTCTCTTTAGCTCTGTACGCATCCAGAGAGAGGTCGAATAGGTTAACGTATCGCCCTTCCTGAATTTTCTTAATGACCTTCTGTTTCAGATGGCTGTAAAGCGAGTGCACCAGACAGGGATAAGTATCGCCCTGAGTTACGCAGTGCCACTTAGCCCTGCCACCCCTATTGGCATTTACACCAAACCTGGAACCCTCGCCTTAGCCTGTTCAGCTGCCATTTTCTTAATCCACCTAAACATCCTACGCTGCCCCTTACCCACTAACCCCAAGTCTTCCCCACTATCTGAGTTTGACTCACCAGTGGATGACCCTGTGTCAGCGTGTGTAATGTTATGTGCATAAAACTCAGTTACCCGTTTGTTCGCCTTCCTTTAGTGCCTGTGTAGCTCCTGCCTTCTGTGCCATCTGTTCCCTACTGGGCCCAGCAACCACCATTGCTCCGGGTGCTCCAGAAGTCGTGGCTGCTGCTACATTCACATGGAGAAAAAGGAATATGGGGAGTACTCCGGTCCACGAGCGAGGCCTCCAAAGGAGGGATCACATTTAACCCCCTTTCACTGTCCCCACCATCCATACACAGCGCCACCACTACAGCCCTCCTGATCATCTCCTCTTGCCCTAGCCCACCCTGGGCATGCACACTTAACCCAGGCAGGGGCTGAGGCCTCCACTGCCCTCCTAATAATATCCTCGTTCACACACCCAGCATGTGCATCAATGCTATCTCTCTGACCCACATTAGGACTCCTTATCTGTTCACCCTGTATAAGTTGCCCACTTGGGCCATCCAGTGCCACTTGCGCACCCTCATGCGTTATCCCTGCATGACAAGCCCTCCCCCACCCGGATTCCACATTTTCAGAGCCCCTGCACCTGAAGCTGCCATCCATGCCCCTTGCACTCCCTTTATGGCCTGCCATGCTCCTTCCCACATCCGCTGCGCTCTGCAGGGCCTCCGCCTCTCCCACAACATACACGCACCCTAGTCTACCATCTGGTGAGTACCCCGGTGCCTCCGCAGCCACCCCACTGCCTTTAGAGGCACCTTCCGTGACCCGGAGACTCCCCAACCTACCTTGGGAGCTCCGGTCGCGCGGGCCATGCCTGCTCCGTGTGCCCTGCCCCCCAAGATGGTGGCCGCGCTCCTCCTCACTGGAAGTCGAGGAAGAAGTCTCGTGCGAGCCGCCATGCAAGGGGGCGTGGCCTGCATATCCGACCTCTGTCATAGGCCGTAATCCACTACCCACGCCACCATCCACCAACGGAACTGCCTGGCCCTGAGCTTGTCCAGTAGGGCCCATCACTGATGTGAGTGATTGCGCCAGGGCCAGTGGCGGTAGCGCAGGAAGCGGATTACCCAGCTGCCCAGCCTGTACCAACTGCCCTATTTTAGGGGGATATCTGTGTGTGCAGGTGACTATTACTGTGCATAATTATTAGGCAACTTAACAAAAAACAAATATATACCCATTTCAATTATTTATTTTTACCAGTGAAACCAATATAACATCTCAACATTCACAAATATACATTTCTGACATTCAAAAACAAAACAAAAACAAATCAGTGACCAATATAGCCACCTTTCTTTGCAAGGACACTCAAAAGCCTGCCATCCATGGATTCTGTCAGTGTTTTGATCTGTTCACCATCAACATTGCGTGCAGCAGCAACCACAGCCTCCCAGACACTGTTCAGAGAGGTGTACTGTTTTCCCTCCTTGTAAATCTCACATTTGATGATGGACCACAGGTTCTCAATGGGGTTCAGATCAGGTGAACAAGGAGGCCATGTCATTAGATTTTCTTCTTTTATACCCTTTCTTGCCAGCCACGCTGTGGAGTACTTGGACGCGTGTGATGGAGCATTATCCTGCATGAAAATCATGTTTTTCTTGAAGGATGCAGACTTCTTCCTGTACCACTGCTTGAAGAAGGTGTCTTCCAGAAACTGGCAGTAGGACTGGGAGTTGAGCTTGACTCCATCCTCAACCCGAAAAGGCCCCACAAGCTCATCTTTGATGATACCAGCCCAAACCTGTACTCCACCTCCACCTTGCTGGCATCTGAGTCGGACTGGAGCTCTCTGCCCTTTACCAATCCAGCCACGGGCCCATCCATCTGGCCCATCAAGACTCACTCTCATTTCATCAGTCCATAAAACCTTAGAAAAATCAGTCTTGAGATATTTCTTGGCCCAGTCTTGACGTTTCAGCTTGTGTGTCTTGTTCAGTGGTGGTCGTCTTTCAGCCTTTCTTACCTTGGCCATGTCTCTGAGTATTGCACACCTTGTGCTTTTGGGCACTCCAGTGATGTTGCAGCTCTGAAATATGGCCAAACTGGTGGCAAGTGGCATCTTGGCAGCTGCACGCTTGACTTTTCTCAGTTCATGGGCAGTTATTTTGCGCCTTGGTTTTTCCACACGCTTCTTGCGACCCTGTTGACTATTTTGAATGAAACGCTTGATTGTTCGATGATCACGCTTCAGAAGCTTTGCAATTTTAAGAGTGCTGCATCCCTCTGCAAGATATCTCACTATTTTTTACTTTTCTGAGCCTGTCAAGTCCTTCTTTTGACCCATTTTGCCAAAGGAAAGGAAGTTGCCTAATAATTATGCACACCTGATATAGGGTGTTGAAGTCATTAGACCACACCCCTTCTCATTACAGAGATGCACATCACCTAATATGCTTAATTGGTAGTAGGCTTTCGAGCCTATACACCTTGGAGTAAGACAACATGCATAAAGAGGATGATGTGGTCAAAATACTCATTTGCCTAATAATTCTGCACTCCCTGTACAGATGAAGAAAGGGATGTTTATCAGGTTGTTCTAGACAAATTTGAACAGTACTGTGTACCTAGACGCAATGAAACCTATGAAAGGTATCTTTTCAGATGTAGAATGCAGAATGAAACAGAGACTATTGAGGAGTATGTAACAGACTTAAAACTGAAGAGTAGATCATGTAATTATGGAGCAATGTGTAACTCATTAATCAGAGACCAGTTATTCATGGGCAGCAGAAATATAAGGGTTAAAGAACGCTTGCTCAGAGAGAAAGATTTAACACTGGAAAAGGCAGTAGAAATTTGTCAAAGTTCAGAGGCAGCACAGGAACAAGTGCGCACACTCTGCCACAGTACAGCAGCAACACCAGTAATGCCAGTTACAGTGGGGAAAAACAAAGTGCATCCACATTATGAAAATAAAATGAAAGGAAAAAGTTTTATCACACAAACAGCAAATTCTCAGCCTGAATCAGACTGGCTATGTACCAGATGTGGAAAGCAGCATGGCATAAGACAATGTCAGGCTTATGGGCAAATCTGCAGAAAATGTGGAAAAAGGAATCACTTTCAAAAGATGTGTAAAGCTAAAAAAAATAGTTCACATTGTTGACCAGTCAGAAAGTGAGGAATCAGAAGAATTCTTTATTGGAATACTTGACTTAACCAAAGCTACAGATAAGGAGTGGGTAATTAAAGCTATTACAAATGGCACTAATATTGCTTACAAAGTAGATACAGGTGCACAAGCTAATTTGATGCCTGAGAGCAAGTATCACCAATTGAGGAACAAACCAGAACTTCTGAAAAGCTCAGTTAAACTAAAGACATATAATGGGGATTTTATCCCAGTGCTTGGCAAGTGCAGTGTGTTCCTGGAATATGGAAATCAAACGCATAAAATGAACATTCTGGTAGTTCCAGGAAACAAACCAGCTCTACTGGGTCTTCAAATGTGTGAAACTTTAGGACTGATTAAAAAGCTAAATGCCATTGATGGAACTAATAAAGAAGAGGACATAGAACATTTATTAACAGACTATGCTGCAGTATGTGAAGGAATAGGATGTCTTCCAATGCAACATAAAATACAACTAAAAGAAGGTTCTCATCCAGTAGTGCATGCCATGCGAAATGTTCCAGTTGCTCTAAGGGATCGTCTTAAACGGGAACTTGCCAGGATGGAGGATAAAGGTATTATAAAGAAAATCAAGACACCTACTGAATGGGTTAATTCTATGGTGTTGGTGGAAAAACCGGATGGGGGTCTCAGAATCTCTATTGATCCCAAGGAACTGAATAAAAGCATCTTAAGAGAACACTTCCATTTACCAACAAAACCAGAATTGCTTGGGGAGCTAAGTGGAGCAACTGTATTCAGTAAACTGGATGCATCCTCAGGATTTTGGCAAATTCCACTGGAGGAGGAAATCATGAAACTCTGCACTTTTAATACTCCTTATGGGAGGTACTGTTACAAACGATTGCCATTCGGCTTGTGTTCAGCACCAGAAGTGTTTCATAGTACCATGCAGCAACTTCTTGAACGAATACCAGGCACAACCGTATTCATTGATGATATTCTGATCTGGGGTAAAACCAAGCAAGAACATGATGAAAGGCTAAAGATGGTCTTAGATGTTGCTAAGGAGAATAATTTGAAGTTCAATAAGACAAAGTGTCAATTCAGAAAAACTACAATTCAATATTTGGGAGAACAACTCACGGGAGGTGGTGTTTTACCAGACATGAAAAAGATTAAGGCAATTACAGAAATGCCACAGCCAGAAAATAAGCAAGATATACAACGCTTACTAGGAATGGTGAATTACCTTGTCAAGTTCATACCTAATTTACCAGACAAAACTGTACTAATGCGACAACTACTCAGAAAAAACTATGCCTGGGAATGGTCAGAGAATCACCAGAAAGAATGGAAGTTTTTGAAGGACATGCTTACTACTGCACCAACTCTGCAATTCTTTGATCCAACAGCAAAAACAAAGTTGTCAACTGATGCTTCACAAAATGGATTGGGAGCAGTTCTATTTCAAAATCAAGGCTCGGGATGGATGCCTGTGGCTTATGCATCTAGGGCATTGACAGATACTGAAAAATCATATGCTCAAATTGAAAAGGAAACACTGGGACTAGTTTACAGATCTGAAAAATTTCATGTTTATTTGTATGGAAGAGTATTTTCAGCAGAAACTGATCACAAACCTTTGATTCACATCTACCAAAAGGGCTTGATAGATGCACCTCCAAGAATTCAATGTTTGTTGCTGAGACTTCAAAGGTATGACTTCACCTTGGATTTTATACCTGGCAAGGAGTTGGTGGTAGCGGATGCTCTGTCATGAGCTTACTTACCATTTAACAATGAGGACTTACAGTTGCAGAAAGAGGTGACTACGTCAATCTGATCTTGAAGACAGCCCCGTTTAGTCATGCAATGTGGGCAGCAATAGAACAGGCTACAGAAACAGATGCTCTTTTAAATCAAGTGAAGAAAGCAGTTTCTAGTGGCAAATCTAAGACACTAATGCCATCACTGTATAGACCATACATTTCTGAAATTTCTTTGATAAAAGGGGTACTTTTGAAAGGCGAGTTTGCAAAGTCAAACACTGAAAAGACTACATGAAGGTCATTCAGGTATAGAAAAGAAAAAAAGACGAGCTAGAGACATTTTGTACTGGCCAAATATGAATGAAAACATTGAGACAATGATCACTCAATGCTGGACTTGCCAAAAATTCAGACCTCAGTTACCTAAAGAGCCTATACTGGATACGGACTTCCCGTTGGCACCCTGGGAAAAGTTAGGAATGGACTTGTTTGTTTTCAAAATCAGCATTATATCTTAGTAATGGATTACTTCTCTAATTACCCAGAGATAGCATTATTGGAAGATGAGTCAGCATGTACAGTGATCAAAAAAGTAAAAGCAATTTTGGCGAGACATGGCATTCCAAGAGTAATAATATCAGACAATGGTCCTCAATTCAATTGTAGAGAGTTTAGGGTTTTTGCCAGTACCTATGAATTTGAACATCGAACATCCAGCCCGGCATATCCACAATCAAATGGATTAGCAGAAGCTGGAGTAAAAATAGTGAAAAACATACTTCGTAAAGCAACAGATGCAGACGAGGATCCATGTCTGGCTCTTCTTAGCTATAGAGCTACTCCTTTAAAATGTGGATAGTCACCGGCAGAATTATTGTTTGGCAGACAGCTGGTCACATGAGTACCAGTTGTGAAACCTTGGAAAAGGTTCCCACAAAAACATGTAATAGAAACCAAATTGAAACTCAGAGAAAAAAGGAATGAATACTATGACCGAGCTGCAAAGCCTTTGGAGAATCTTCAGGTACAAACTCCTGTGCGAGTACAAGGTTCAAACAGCTGGAATACTGAAGGGACAGTTATCCAGCAATATTCTCCAAGATCGTATGTAGTTCAAACCAATGATGGGCAATGTTTACGTAGGAATAGTAGACATTTAATGGCTATTCCATCAGTTCACAACAATTCGGCAGTGAAGGAAACCTGTGAGGATACATTGAACACTCCATTGCAGCTGGAGAATGCAGATGCCAGAGAAACTTTGCAAAGCTCGACTGACTTGCCTGCCAGTGATGCAATGCAAACAAGGTCAGGTCGATATATCAAAAAATCTAATCGTCTAATTGAACAATGTTAAAAGGGACTGAAGTTTTTTCACATAGACTACAGTTAAAAAAAATGTACTTTAAGTTTTCTGTTGTTTAAAAAGAAAAAGGGAAATGTGTGATATTGAGATTATCAGTTGGTATGAACCATATCAACCTGTTGTTATGTGCACAATGGTAGAGACAGGAAGTGCCTCTTGCATAGTGTGTGTGTGTATAGATTCTTAATAAAGTTTACAGTTATGAAGATCTTTGCTTGATCTCCTTATATAAACTAAGATAAAACAGTAACAATGATGAGTCGGCTAGGGAGGAGATAACGAACCTGGTGACATGGTGTGCTGATAACAACTTATCTCTTAACATTAAGAAGACCAAAGAGATGATTGTGGACTATAGGAAGAGCAAACGTTGTACACATTTACCTATCTATATTAATGGGTCCGAGGTAGAACAGGTGACTAGTTTCAAATTCCTGGGAACTAACATCAATGAAAAATTGTCCTGGTCACTGAATACATCTATTTCAGTCAAAAAGGCACAGCGGTGACTCTACTTTTTAAGGAGACTAAAGAAAGTACATCTGTCCACCCAGATTTTTTAATTTCTATTGCTGCACCATTGAGAGTATTCTTACCAACTGTATCTCGGTGTGGTATGGTAACTGTACCAATCTTGACCGAAAAGCTTTACAACTGGTGGTAAAAACTGCCTAGTACATCATCAGTATCCAGCTACCCTCTATTGAGGACCTTCAGCATAAGCAATGCCTGCAAAGGGTGAACTGTATCATTGGAGATTCTTCCCATCCCAGCCATGGACTATTTGTTCCCTTGCCATCTGGGAGGCGGTACAGGAGCCTGAATAGCAAGAGAGTCAGGCTAAGGAATAGTTTTTTTTCCCAGAGCTGTTGTTTTGCTGAATACAAATACTTAATGCCGATTTTTCTTAATTTTTTATCATGTCTTTTTTTTTAGATTATCCTATTTTTTTAAACTGCAGGCTATCTTGGATTACAATTGCTGTTTATGACCTTTATTTATTCATTTGTATTATCATCTGTGCTCATCGCATGGATTGTATTATGCACATATCCATATCACATTGATAATTTGTATTACACTATCACACTTTTCCAGTGCTTTATATATTTCTTTTATACAAGTGACTGCTGTCTAATACTGATTTGCACTATGCACTTTTCTTTACCAAATTGATAACTTGTATCACATTCACATCCTTTTCTTGGTGTGTCACATATATTCTTCTTGTACAACTGACTTGCTGTTTAATATTGATTTACACTATGCACTTAAAATCACATTGATAATTTGTATTATATTGTTACATTTTCTTCTGTGTCTTACACATTCTTTTTCATACAACTGACTGCTGCTTGATACCGATTTGCACTATGCACTCTTACTATATATTCTTGGAATTTTGCACGTTATATTATGTGTATTTAACATCTAAGTTATTCCATTGTTATAATTATTTATAGCACCTTATACTATCTATTTGCAATGTCTGGGTTAGATGTTTTAATACATTTTGTTGCCCTGTTTTTCTACTTGTGCAATGACAATCTAATCTAATCTTTTACTGGGTGTGGGGGGTACCGCCTCATCAGAAAGCTGATCCTCCATTTTTCTTGCAGGTCCCTTCTTTCTGGCTGTCAGTTCCACCACTTCACGGTATCTCTTTGGTGGCATCGCCTTTCTTCTGGCTCTATCCATCATCCAAGCACTCTCAGGATCTACAGAAACTTTCTCCTTGAAGTCTGGAACAGGAAGAGGCTGGTATCACTACTGCAGGACCCTATAAAGGTAAGCACAAACACCCACCTCCACACCTGCAACATTGTAACAACACAATCTAGCTTCCTCCGGACTCCAACTTGGTAATCCCTTAATGTTGTTCCAGCCCCACTAGAGGGTCCTCCACTATCATTGTCTGTGTTACTACCTACTAACTTGAGGAGCTGAGTAGCTGCAAAACTTATCAGGTCTTGATATTCCCCTGTTTCTGGGAGCCCAACAACCCTAAGGTTGTTGCGCCTGGACCTGTCTTCTAGTTCTTCTATTTTAGACTGTAGGAAATTAAGTTTAGTGTCATGCGAGTTGGTCATCTGATCCTGCACTACAGACTTATCTTCTAAGTCTGAGACTCTCAATTCTAATTCATTCATGCGGGTCGCCAACTGTTTAATTTCACTAGTGGCAGTGGCCATTTCTTGTCTTAAAGATTCAAATTGTGGCATTACTAATTATTAGATCTGCTGTAATAGCAGTGTGTTGTCTGCATTACCCAAACCTATTTCGCTATGTGTATGTAATTCTGAAATACTCTCATTGGGCTTGAACTTTTTATCTTTCTGTTTAGACGGCATGTTGGGTGATGAAGCTTTAGAATGTGAAATATATCTTTCCATAGAAGTTAGTGAAGGGTGACTAATATCTAGCCCCAAGACCACACTTGTGAAATAGCCTGTTAGTAACAATTAATAGCCTATTTATCTCTATCTCACGGCTTGTGAGAAAAAAAGCGAGGAAGAAAAAAAAAAACCCTCAAGTGTTAGTAACCAAAAACAGTTAAAACCAGCCTAAGAGAGCTGGAAATACGTGAAATATTGTGTGTAATTTTACATGTAATTATGAGAACACGTGTATTTATATTGGTATTATGATAATATTTTATCTCAACCATAAACCTGTCTCTCAGTGTACAGGTATCGTGAATCAATCCTATTATAGTGTCTACCAAAAATTGTGATCATGCCACTTAATTGCCCTATTGTAATCACACATTGCTATAGTTACAAAAAGCCATTATACCAGAAAACATTGACCACTGTCTGCTGTAAGAAAAAGAATTAAGGTTATAACAGTATAGTCTCAGGACCAATTTCTAAATTCTTGTAAAACCTAACCACAAAAGAGTTCTAAATAGATCCTTTATGGGAGAAAGTTCCAGTCTGTTAAAGATCTATTTATCAAAGGTCTTGCGGACCTGATCCGACAGTGCGGGTCAGGTCCGCAAGACCTCGCTAAATGCGGAGAGCAATATGCTCTCCGCATTTAACATTGCACCAGCAGGTCACAAGAGCTGCTGGTGCAACGCCGCCCACTGCAGACTCGCGGCCAATGGGCCGCCAGCAGGGAGGTGTCAATCAACCCGATCGAGTACGAATGAATTGAATTGTGGCGATTCCTGTCCGCCTGCTCAGAGCAGGCAGACAGGGTTATGGAGCAACGGTCTTTGTGACCACTGCTTCATAACTGCTGTTTCTGGGGAGCCTGAAGGCTCGCCAGAAACACAGGGCATCAAGCTCCATTTGGAGCCTGATAGATAGGCCCCAAAGCCTTTATATGTCTATCAAGAACTCTAAAAAGCTAGCTCAACCCAAATCTTTTACTTAAAAGCTGATACATGAGGTCTTATACTCTATAGCTGGTTCCTTGTTGTGGAGAATGGGTTGATCCAATCCAATTAAAGAGTAGTATAAATATACACCTAAGCTTTCTAAACTTTCTGTGGGTTATTTAGGTACTGGCAGAGTGAAAGTCCCCAGAAAAAAAGAGAGTCCCAAAAAATCAGAGTATCCCCCTTTTTTTTTCCTCTTTAGGATGAAATAGTCCTCCCTTCAGCGGACCCACATTGACCTCTCTTCCAGAAATGCCTATTTACGATGTATCAAGTTTCTTTTAATTTTTTTTTCCTTTTTCTCCCCCTTTTCCCTTCTCCTTCCTGAAAGGGTATTTTTGAGGGCTCACTTGTACCGAGTATAAAGCCTGTATGGCTAATTAAGGGAATGTCCTCAAATTTAGTACTTCTGATCAATTACCGGTAAATAGCCTCCACCAGCTCCTTCTGTTATCACAGGAAAAAAAGTACCTCTTGACTCACTGTTCACCCTTATATGACTACAGAAAATTCATGCTGTTATCTTTGATGTTAAGTATTACTTAGGGAAAGATAATTAAGCTGAGATTGGGCTATTTACTCAGTGGCCTTTCATCAGTTGATATGCCCATATAGCCAAATAAAACCTTTAACTTTCCAAATATTACCTACGATTACCAATTTTTATAGGCAGTTGTATCACAGAGTCATAGTTTTAAGGCTATTATATGGCAAACAGTTACATTTTTGGCAGCTCTTTAAAAAGAATAAAGAAGGGCTTTGCCCGTAGTACCTGCTGTTCAAAGTTCCTTCTGGCAAGCGATCCTGAACCTCTTCAGATATCCTGGGTCTTGGACCACTCGCTTCCAATTACAGATGAGGCAAGTCCACTGCGATGGTTCTTCCTAGGAGTTGTGCTGTCCTCCCTCTACTTGGAGGGTTTCCATATGCGGTGTATAGAAAAGGCCACAGGAGTCGGACACCTCCGCCTTCCGCGGCACCACTCTAACCCGCTTCAGATTCAGCTTCTCCTTTGCTTTCTCGGACATTGCTCCCACTAGTTCGGCTCGGATCTTGCAGCTCTGTATGTTTTGGCCATCTGTGCCTTTGGATTTTACACTGTGCCTGAATGCTGCTTTGTGTCATGACTCTGCTTCTGAGTCAGTCTGCAAATAAGGTACCTGCTCCTGCTGTGTTGAATCCAGGCCAGGTCATGTCCTCACTAGCCAAGGAAAAACGCATGTGGGGGTAGATCAATCTTGCCCTTCACGATAGAGCCAAGTGCTAGTGTCCCACTTTGCTGCTAGCTCCTCCCCTTCCGGTCCCCAATAACTTTTAAAATATACTAAATGCATAAACATTATGTAATATGATCTCAGTATTTGACTATGTAAAAAAAAAAAATTGTTGGACACAACTCTGACTGATTACTACTCACCATGTTTTTATTTTCCCCCCTGTTCCTACACTACCAGATGGAGGGACCCAGTACAAAGATGTGGACATTGACCAGCTGGCACCTTTAAAGGTTAAAATAAGAGGACGTCTTTTAAGAAAACTGCAGACACAAGAGGAAAAATAAAAGTATGGCAAGTATTACTAACTCTTAATAAAGGTATTCAGTGCTAAAACGCGTAGGAGAGCAATTGACTGATATATCTATTATCGTACATCCAAAGTATTTGCACCTAAACTGACAAATAGATAAGTGCATATAAACTGACTACTATTAAGAACCGCTAAAAGTATTATTGCTGTAAGAGTGGAACAAACATCTAGATTTTAATACTACAAGAACCAATGCCAGTTTTCCAATTGGCTGTAAAGGAGTTATGTGGCTAGAACAACACCAGAAAACGTATCTAGGGTACAAGACACTGGAACATTGACTTATGCGGAAGACCTTCACACCATCTATGTTAACTGAATCCAAATCCCTGATTTAAAGTAAGTAGATCGCTAAACTCAGCACTTCCGGCTGACACGGCACAACGCTCTTCTTTAAAGTGTCAGTAAACCTAAAAATAATGTTATATAATTCTGCACATAGTGCAGAATTATATAACATTATTTTAGTGCTATAGTTATAAAAGCCTTTTTTCCCTTTTAATATTTAAAAAATATGCTGCTTTTACAGACCCGCTCTCTGCTCTCTGCTGAGCGGGTCTGTTTTTTTTAGTCAGCGCATCGGGCCAGCTGTATAGTCACAGCCCGGCCCGACCGCGCCATAACATTAAGTGAAGCTCGCTCCTGCTGTCAGACAGAGCAGGAGCGAGCTGCACTTAGTCTTATGGCGCGGTCGGGCCGGGCTGTGACTATACAGCTGGCCCGATGCGCTGACTAAAAAAAACAGACCCGCTCAGCAGAGAGCAGAGAGCGGGTCTGTAAAAGCAGCATATTTTTTAAATATTAAAAGGGAAAAAAGGCTTTTATAACTATAGCACTAAAATAATGTTATATAATTCTGCACTATGTGCAGAATTATATAACATTATTTTTTAGGTTTACTGTCCCTTTAATGAGGTGACGTTTCCACCTCTAAACCAATAGTCATCTGACATCATAGTACTGCTATTGGTTTAGAGATGGAAACGTCACCTCATTGGTAAAGAGCACTGTGCTATGGACGGCCAGAGGCATTGAGTTTAGCGATGTACTTGTGGCACAGATACAGTGAATTTAGCACCCTTTTTTAATAAGTGATGACTGAAACTACTGTTTATTCTAAGTGATAGTAAATCCTAGCATTTTTTTGAACTCTTGGATTTACCATCACTTTAAAGGGACAATTTTAAACAACTTTCTAATTTACTTCTATTGTCTAATCTGTTTCATTCTCTTGGTATCATTTGTTGAAGTAGCAGTTATGCACTACTGGTTTCTAACTGAACACATGGGTGAGCCATTCACAATCAATATATATTTGAAGCCACCAATCAACAGCTAGAACCTAGGTTCTCTGCTGCTCCTGAGCTTGTCTAGATAAACCTTTCAGCATAGGATAACAAGAGAAGGAAGCAAATTAAATAATAGAAGTAAATTGTAAAGTTGTTTAAAATTATATTCTCTATCTGAATCATGAAAGAAAATATTTTGGTTTCATGTCCCTTTAAGCAAGTATTGTTAACTCCATCGGAGGTCCGGTAAGGTCCAAGCAAACTGGAGATACTAGATTGTTTGTGATAGAAAATAAGAATTGGAATCGCTGGTGCAGATAATGAAATTTAATGCAAAAGACTATGGCCCCTATTTAAGAAAGTCTGGCGGACCTGATTCGACAGTGCGGATCAGGTCCGCCAGACCTCGCTGAATACGGCGAGCACTACGCTCGCCGTATTCAGCATTGCACCAGCAGCTCACAAGAGCTGCTGGTGCAACGCCACCCCCTGCAGACTCGCGGCCAATGGGCCGCCAGCAGGGGGGTCTCAATCAACCCGATCGTACTCGATCGGGTTGATTTCCGGCGATGTCTGTCCTGCTGCTCAGAGCAGGCGGAGAGGTTATGGAGCAGCGGTCTTTGTGACTGCTGCTTCATAGCTGCTGTTTCTGGCGAGTCTGCAGGCTCGCCAGAAACACGGGGCATCATGCTCCATTCGGAACTTGATAGATAGGCCCCTATGCATTAACTTGACGCACTGGTATATAATGCAGAATCCAAATTTTAGCTTTTGATTCTTCCACTGAATGAATTTTAATATATTTTTGGCCACAAATTAGGATATTGATTTGAGATTGATATTTATTTATGTTTATATGTGTTGCAATTAAATGTGTTGAATATTCCTTCTGATGATTGATTATTTTAAAGAATTATTTTTTAAGGTACTCATACACCCTTTTAGTTTTTTTAGCCACTCTTCAGATTTAGATTAAGAGTAATACTAACCCTGCTACTGTAGATTTGTCCCTTTAAATTATTCAAATAGCCTTAGCTTTCAATTTTACACAGGTTATTCATAGGAACAAATTATTATCTAAGGACCATTCTCCCTTTTGATCGTAAGTTAATAAAGCATTGGAATTAAAGGGAAAGTAGAAATTTTTATTTGCTAGATTTTTTTTAAAATGTGTGCTCCAAAAAAAAAGGGTGGACTCTCTAAAAGGGATATTAAACACAACAACTCTGTCATGCTTATTTATGAAAGAGCAAAATGAAGCATTAAAATTATTATTATTTTTTTGTTGTTGGATGAAGAAAAGTTAAAGTTATTTACTAACAGGTAGATTCCAAGTTGTGCGTTCATCTTTTAACGCTAAAAAAATGGTAATTTCAGCGTTAAAACAGCACCGCAGCCATTACGAGTCTTGTCGGTATAGCTGTACCGCAACATCAGTCCCGCACTCATAAAAATTACGTTTTTTCATGGGATTCCCATAGCGCTGCCAATACGAGTTTTGCAGTGAGGCTAAAAAGCTTGCGTTACACCCTAAAAACAACAAGAACCGTACCGCCATGTGAGAGCAGTAGTTATGAGTTTTACGCAACAAAACTGTTACATAAAACTCATAACTAAAGTGTTACAAAGTACACCACTAACACCCATAAACTACCTATTAACCCCTAAACCCCTCCCGCATTGCAAACACTATATTAAAGTTATTTACCCCTAATCTGCCACTCCTGACATCGCTGTCACTAATAAAATTAATTAACCCCTATTCTGCCGCTCCCCGTCATCGTCACCACTATAATAAAGTTATTAACCCCTAAACCGCCGCCCTCCCACATCGCAAACACTATTTAAATATTATTAACCCCTAATCTGCCGTCCGCCCACATCGCCCCCACTATACTAAAGTTATTAAGTCCTACACCGCCGCCACTATAATAATCTTATTAACCCCTAAACCACAAACCCCCAACAACGAAATATAATAAATTAAACTATTAACCCCTAAACCGAAAGCCTCCCACATCGCAATAAACTAATTTAAACTAGTAACCCCTAAACCTAACGCCCCCCTAACTTTATATTAAAATTACAATTTCCCTATCCTAAATTAAATTAAAACTTACCTGTCAAATTTTAAAAAAAAATAGTTTAAACAAACAAACTAATATAACTAATTAACTAAAATTAAACTAGCTACCAATTAAAAAAACTATATTGCACATTTAAAAAATCCTAACACTACTATAAAAATTTCAAACTATCTAATTACAAAAAGTAAAAAAGACTAAATTACAAAAAATAACAAACACTAAATTAAGAAAAATAACAAACGAAATGATCAAAAATAAAAAAGAATTACACCTAATCTAATAGCCCTATAAAAATAAAAAAGCCCACTCAAAAAAAATAAAAAAAATAACCTACAATAAACTACCAATATCCCTTAAAAGGGCCTTTTGTAGGGCATTGCCCTAAGTTAAATAGCTCTTTTACCTGTAAAAAAAATACAAAACCACCCCAACAGTAAAACCCACCACCCAACCAACCCCCCTAAATAAAAAAAAAACCTAACTTTAACAAATACCTAATCTACCCATTGCCCTGAAAAGGGCATTTGTATGGGTATTGCCCTTAAACATGCATTTAGCTCTTTTGCATTGCCATGAAAAGGGCATTTAGCTCTTTTACGAAAAGCCCAAACCCTAAACTAAAAAAAAAAAAATCCAAAAAAAGTTTAAAAAATCCTAACACTTACGCCCGAAGATCCATTTACAGTTGCTGAAGTCCCGCTTGAAGGATCTTCATCCCGGCGGCCCCATCTTCATTGCGGCGGCTCCATCTTCATCCAGGCGGCTCCACCTTCATCCAGGAGGCATCTTCTATCTTCATCCCGGCGGCGTCTTCTATCTTCATCCTGGTGGCACAGGTCCATCCTGAAGACATCCGGCGCGGAGCATCCTCTTCATACGGTTGCCCCTGTATATTGAATCTTCGATGCAAGGGACGCTATTCAAAATGGCGTCCCTTGTATTCCTATTGTCTGATTTGATTTTGGAAATTCAAATCATCCAATAGTATGAGAGCTACTGAAATCCGATTGGCTGTCCAAATCAGTCAATAGGATGAGAGCTACTGAAATTCTATTGGCTGATTTGAATAGCAAATAGAATTTCAGTAGCTCTCATCCTATTGGCTGATTTGAACAGCCAATAAGATTTCAGTAGCTCTCATCCTATTGGCTGATTTGAATTTCCAAAATCAAATCAGCCAATAGGAATACAAGGCACGCCATTTTGAATCGCATCCAGGGGTGTATTTATGCATAGGCCAACAAGGCCGGTGCCTATGGCGGCAGATTTGAGGGGGTGGCACTGGCACTGATATGTTGGCAATGTTGGCATTATTATTTAATTTAAAAAAAAATCCTGTTTAGGCGGTCACGTGACCCGGCTTTTGCCGAGGTCATGTGACATTTTCCTCCTTCCGCTCGCCACAGACTTCAGACTCAGTCAGCCAGTGAATGAGTGTGATCGTTATCGATCGGATTTGGAGCGGAGCAGAGTCTGGCTGAGAGTGACAGAGGACTGGACTGGAGAGGAGGGGGGTGACCAGGCGGCACATAGCAGTGCAGACGCAGTGCATAAATTGCAAGGTATTTTTTGTTTTGTGATTGCGCCTCTATTCTCTAAGCTCTAAATTTTTACTTAGCGCAATCACAATGTGATCATCATTTCCTTGTTTGTGTGAAATTTGGAAACAATTTGAGACTGGGGCAGGCAGTGGGCCCAAAAAAGTTTTACTTTTTTTTTTTAAAACTTTAAATTTGTTTCTTGCGAGTCTTGAAAATTATAATTTTGTAATGTAAATAAATAGTGATGGTTTCAAGGATTGATCAAACAATATATAATGACTAAAGAATATGCTTCAAATTATGTATTATAATTGCAAGAATCAAATCTGCAGTGCAATGCAATTCTGTGCTAGTGGCTGCTTCTTTAAAACCTTTATTTAAAGATTCCCAGAAACCCATGCCATTGCCATCCCTGATGATCTGATCCCTCCTTACTTTGTTCCAAACAGCCCTGTATGATATATTGATTTTATTTCTTGTTTGCCCTGCTTTTTTTCTGTCAAAAATATCAATGAATTGGTTACTCTAAGGAAGGCCAATTGCTAACACAGAGGGTGGAATATGCAGCAAGCTGACAAAAATAAAAATGTCAGACAACATGAAGTAACTGAATAACATTTAAATGCTTATCATTTGCTAGTGCCACACACAAAAAAATGCAGTTTCTCTGTACTTATAGCTTCATATATAATGCAGTGGAATTTGCATCACCAAACCAATCAATGATTTTCTGTTTGTCACATTATTTGGAGTCCAGTCTCAGATAATTAACAGCTATTCTATGATCACTTTAGTTGCACTGTCATCACAAAAATGCTGCTTTCTCCTATTTCATACAAATAACATATTTTAATTTTGTATGAAATAGGAGAAGAAAGCAGCATTGTTGTGATCACAGTGCAACTTTACTAAAGTGATCATAGAATAGCTGTTAATTGTCTATACTCCAAATAATGTGACAAACAGCAAAAAAAAAGGGGGGCAGCGGAATTCTGAGTGCCTAGGGCAACACAAAACCTAAATACGCCCCTGATCGCGTCCCTTGCATCGAAGATTCAGTATACGGCGGAGACCGTATGAAGAGGATGCTCCACGCCGGATGCCTTTAGGATGGACACGCTCTGTGCCGCCGGGATGAAGATAGAAGACCCCGCCGGGATGAAGATAAAAGATGCCACCTGGATGAAGATGGAGCCGATCCTGGGACTTCAGCAACTGTAAGTGGATCTTCGGGTGTTAGTGTTAGGATTTTTTAAACTTTTTTGGGTGGGTTTTTTTTAGTTTAGGGTTTGGGCTTTTCCTAAAAGGGCTAAATGCCCTTTTCAGGGCAATGCAAAAGAGCTAAATGCCCTTTTAAGAGCAATGCCCATACAAATGCCCTTTTCAGGGCACTGGGTAGATTAGGTTTTTTTAGATAGTTTTTTAATTTTGTGGGTTTGGGGGGGTGGGGGTTTGTAATGTTAGTGGCTCTTTGTAATTTATTTCCAGGTAAAAGAGCTGTTTAGCTTAGGACAATGCCCTACAAAAGGTCCTTTGAAGGGCTATTGGTAGTTTATTATAGATTATGTTTTTTATTTTTGGTGTTTTTTTTTTTTTTAAATGGATATTAGAATAGGAATAATTATTATTATTTTTGATAATTTGTTATTTTGTGTAATGTTTTTTTTCATTTTAGGTGTTTTTTTCTTTTTAGAATAGACATTTTTTTATTTTTAATGGGGAGCAAAAGAGCTGAATGGGTAGATTAGGTTTTACTTTATTTTTATTTTGTGGGTTTGGGGGGTGGGGGTTTGTATACTGTTAGGGGTGTTTGTTTTTCTTTTGTAGGAAAAGAGCTGATATCTTTAGGGCAATGCCCTACAAAAAGCCATTTTAAGGGCCCACAAAGGCCTTTTTAAGGGCCCTTGGTAGTTTATTATAGATTAGGGTTTTTATTTTAGGGTGTTTTTTTAAGGGTATTAGAATAGGAATCATTTTTATTGTTTTTTTAATTTTGTAATGTTAGGTTTTAGTGTAAGGCAGGTTAAGTTTAATTTCACAGGTAAGTTTGTATTTATTTTAACTAGGTAGTTAGTAAATAGTTAATAAATAGTTAAAAGTGAAAATCACTATATGTACCCTTCATACACGATGTGGTTTAGAGAACATGAATATGTCATAAACATGATGATATTACCTTTTCTGGGCCATTTCCACACAGGCCTTATTATATTTTTCAAAAATATTAGTGTACTAAAACACCCCTCACATGGATGTGGATGACAATTATATGGTAAATAACAAAGGACAAGATTTAGGATGAAATATAACAATATTTTTTTTTTTAGGCTTCTTAGATGAGGGGGCTGAGGTGCCTGGAGTGGCTCTCCTGCCTCTCCTGGGTTGTGTGGATTCAGAGGATTCTGCAGGAGTGCTGGCCACAGATGAGAGGCTGGAGGCAATGTCCTGATGGTGTGAAATGCTCCAACAACACACCCAACAGGTGGTTTTGTTCCTGCCATCTGTTGTCACTCTGCATCTGCATGTCCGAAATAACTCTCAGCATCTGAGATTGGTTCTGGACGATACCACTTAAAGATGCTGCCATGTCCCATTGCAGCTCAATGGAACGCTGTAGTAAAGTCTGTTGGCTCCTGTAAAACCTGCGTTGGTCTCTCTGCATTCTCTCGCAGGTTGATGTGAGCCTCTCGCAGGTTGATGTTTGCTTCTCTGGAGGGCAATGTATTCGTCGCCCAGGGCGGAAGTGAGAGGATCTAAAGGCTCTTCACCAGCAGGGATTCTAGGCGCAGGTTCACCTGTAGCTGCTGTTGCATCTGGAACAATGCTGGCTGGTGCCTCAGGAGGAACTATGCTGGCTGGTGCCTTAGGAGGAACTATGCTGGCTGGTGCCTCAGGAGGAACTATGCTGGCTGGTGCCTCAGGAGGAACTATGCTGGCTGGTGCCTCAGGAGGAACTATGCTGGCTGGTGCCTCAGGAGGAACTACCACAGCTAAATGCTCCTCTTCATATGCTGGAGCTCTTCCAAGGGAAGCGGATGGTGGAGCTCTCCGGGTGGACTGGTAGTCCCATTGACGACTGGTGTGCGACCACTCAGCCTGACCAGTTTGTATGTCCTGGTGGTAAAAGTCCTGACTTGCATGATATTGGGAGGGGGGGGGTAAAGATATCTACCCTTTGGGGATGCCTTGGCTGCCCCTCATAACCAAACGAATAGTCCTCCGGCCAGGGCTCCTCTTCAAATCTTGGGGGCATGACATATGGGTCCTCAACAGAGGCAATCCAACCCACCTCATGCCTGGGAGCATACTGTTGAGGTATTCTCTGGCCTGGTTGTTGTGGTGGAGCCATCCTCTAGCCTGGTTGTTGTGGTGGAGCCATCCTCTGGCCTGGTTGTTGTGGTGGAGCCATCCTCTGGCCTGGTGGTTGCGGTGGATGCATGGCCGTTTGCACCCTGGTGACAGGAGGTTCTGTGGAGGAGTCAAATGATGAGAGGTATTAGTACAATCATATATATATCCATGTGGGCATACAATGTACATTGATACATGCTAGGGCCTATACTCATTCTCATGTCAAACTCTATAACATGCATGTGCACGTTGTGATTTGTGATATGAGGGATTTGAATATGCAAAGTATACATGTATGTTTTACATACAGTAGTTCTGTGTACATGTCAGTGATGGCGAAAATGTGTTCTTTAAGTGACACTATGGTCACACAATTTGCTTTAGCCTGATGTTGGCTTTCTTGAGCTAAAAGTATTGTGATCGCTATAGTGTCCATTTACTGAAAATTCTACATGTGGCTTGTGGCCTGTGTTACTCCGAGACATGTTAGTATTTCACTATTCCACCTCATATCATGAATTTCAATGTGTTAAGTAGCATTAAATGGACATTAAACCCATTTTTATTCTCTCATGATTCAGCTAGAGCATGCAATTTTAAACAACTTTGTAATTTACTTCCATTACCTAATTTGCTTCATTCTCTTGATATTCTTAGCTGTAAAGCATATCTAGATAGGCTCAGAAGCTGCTGATTGGTGGCTGCACATCAATGCCTCATGTGATTGGCTCACCCATGTGCATTGATATTTAATAAACAAAGAATAACAAAATAATGAAGCAAATTAGATAATAGAAGTAAATTTGGATGTTGTTTAAAACTGTATTCTCTATCTGAATAATGACATATAATTGTAGATGTTTTTGTTAGTAGGCCAAATACCATGCTCCTCATTGTGTACATGAATGTGTGACATTAAAGGATGTTATATCTCAAATACATATAATACTGGTGTGTGGGATGTTACTCACCAGTCACCAGCATGCTGTGCTGATGTTGCAGTCCCTGAGTCACGAGCCCCTGGAAGTCCACGGACTGCTGTGACGCTCAGGGACCTGCGAATGAGCTCCTGCCACTCATTATATTCCGCCTCATGGTGAGGACTACCGCCTGTTCCTCTCTGCTGCATGGCTTCTTGGCCCATTTTCTCCTTTACCCGCCTCTTGCAGTCATTCCACCTTTTCTTGAGCCCTTCCACATTCCTCCTCTGCTGGGCCACGCCATTGACTGCCTCCTCGACCCTCAGCCATGCATCTTTCCGCCTTCGGGCAACTCCTTTGCCCTTCTCTTGGCCAAAGAGGGTGGTGTGGTTCTCCAGGACGGCCTGGACTAGCGCGAGGTTTTCTGCAAAAGAGAAGTTGGGGCACCTCATGCGCTCCTCGTCCTGGGCCGCCTGGCTCCCTCCCTGGGATGTCCCTGGTGTGGGTTCCTCCCTATCCTCTCCCTCCTCCCCCCCTTCTATCCCCATGTGCACCCTCTGTCCCTCTTCTGAGTGTGCCTGACCTTGGGGCAACCCCACTCCCATCCTCCCTTCTAACTCTCCCCCCTCCACTCACTCCCTGACGGGGACCCTGCTGCTCCTCCTGTCCATAATCCTGTCCCTGCAACTCCCCTTCCCTCCTCCCCCCGCCCTAGCTCTCCCTGTCATCCTCAAACTACACACACTCACACACTCACTCCCACTTCAATCACACACAATCACAACCAAACACTCAGCCTATCACACCGTAAAAGATAAATAAAATGTGTGAGGTGTTAGAAAAAAAAAGTGTTGTGTATTTTGTATATGTGTGTATGCAGAATGTGTGCAATATGTAAAAAAAAGTGTAAGTAAATATACAGGCTTACCAATCCAACAATACGACCTAACTAACTTAATGAAATGCTCCTCTCTCATCACTCTTACCACTAATCTCTCTACTCACTGTAGTGTGCTGTAGCTCCAAGAACCAACCAAACACACTAAAGAAAATGGCCACTGCGCATGGGTTTATGTATGAATTTTGAATGGCATAATTACGTGTCGCATCTTTTAGAATTGGCCGTTGTTTTTTACGATTCGTAGGGTAATTTGCATAAAACTACACTTTATTGAGACTTTACGTGAACAAAATACTGGCGTAAGTACTTGCGACGACTAAAATGTGTATTTGCGCACATTTTAGTTGATCGAAGGTTTTTCCTACTTACGCCAGTTTAGCATCTGACGGCGCAGTATATTGGATAGGTCGAGTTGCGAGGTAAAATTACGGGCGGCCCGGGTTCCCTCGCTTGCGCCGAAAACTACGACCTATATCAGATCGCGCCCCTGATCCCTCCTAAACAGCTCTCTTCCCTCCCCCCACTGGTCACCCCATCTTAAGTACTGGTCTGCCAATAAAAAAATAAAAACTTTTTTTTTTTATATAATTTTTTTCCTGCAGTGTAGGATTGCCTAACCCTTAAACCTCCCTGATCCCCCCCTAAAAAATCTAAACCTCCCCTGCCCTAACCATTGCCGCCATCTTAGGTACTGGCAGTACCTGCCAGTACCTGATTATTTTTTTTTAAATCTTATTTTTTTTTTCTGTAGTGTAGTGTGGTGGTAAAGAGTGGAAACTGGTAGTATCTACTCTCTGATTCTTTCCCGCCTCGACTACTGCAACTCTATTCTCTCTGGTCTCCCTAGCTGCCGCCTAGCTCCTTTACAATACATAATGAATGCCTCTGCCAGGCTCATCTTCCTTGCACGTCGTTCTTCATCTGCCGCACCTCTCTGCCAATCCCTTCACTGGCTTCCTCTTGTCTCCAGGATTAAACACAAAATTCTCACTCTGACACACAAAGCCCTCAATTGCATTGCTCCCCCTTACATCTCAGACCTTGTCTCCAGATACTCTCCCTCCCATCCCCTTCGCTTCGCTCATGATCTCCTACTCTCCTCCTCTTGTTACCTCCTCACATTCCCGTCTACAAGATTTATCAAGACTGGCTCCCATCTTATGGAACTCTCTGCCTCGCTCCACAAGAATCTCCCCTAGTTTTAAAAGCATCAAGTGCTCCCTGAAGACTCTACTATTCAGGGAGGCATACAACCTACACTAACCTTCCTATCTCCACTGCTATCCCCTAAAACCCCATAGCATGTAAGCCTATGAGCCCAGCTGTTTGTAGTTCACCTTCATAAGAGCCGACTACAACAGTGCAACTCTCGGCAGGACCCTTCACCCATTTGATGCCTGTAATCCGTTTTTATATACCACCCATGTTCATAGCGCTGCGGAACCTGTTGGCGCTCTACAAATACCTGATGATAATAATAATGATAATAATAATAGTATCATAAAAAATCTCCATAAAATGCTGGCACACTGAGAATCCCTAGCTTTGCTTCACGTGGCTATGACGTTCTATTTCATCAAAACGGCTTTAAAGTCCAGTGTTATGACGGAATAGAATGGCATAACAGCATTAAAAGGTTAAAGAGTCTACTATTTGTGTATAGATTTTACTAGACAGCCTGCTAAAATATGGGACTGTCCCATTGAATACTGGACATCTGGCAAGCCTAGATATAATACAGTTGTCCATTCTTTTAAACCATATAGAGTGCAGCTTTGCATTATAAAACCATTGTTAGTGTAATACAATAAGGTGCTAATTCTGAGCACTCCTGGTTATTTCACAGCTGAGCAATTCACAATTAATTTCATATATAGGGGATTGCAGCTGCAAATCACTTGCTTGGCTGATTGCAATCAGAGCGTTCTGTATATCTGCAAATCAATGGTCGTGCCGTTATAAACACATACTCACAGATTTTATAACCAATAACACCATAGCTTTGTAAATCAAAATTTTATTAATATTATAAGTAAACGGTTAGGACATTCTATTTTTATATATTTATTGTGTACATTCTCAAAAAAAAAATAAAAAAAAATCTTTAGCTGCAGTTGAAGAACCATGTGGTGAGTTATTGTTTGGGTATTTTTGTAGCATACAGAAGGAAATCACTTCAAATTTTTCTATTTTAATTTGGTGTTATCACAGGTTTTAGTGTCGGAAAAAGCAAAAGGGAGTGCTTGACATAGTGCTTGACATAGCCAAGTCTTGATAGTTACAAAAACAACCCCAAAAAACTCACACTTCTTGTTTGCTTGTTTTCCAGTAGCAAAACTCCACACACTACTTTCCTTATTTGCAGGAATAAATTATTGCTTCTAACAAGGGTAACTACCGCCATTATGTTAGTACAAACAGTTGGTCTCTGCTAAAGACATGTAAGGAAAGATGTGTAGCAAGGTTAGCCTTCCTTGAGAAGTCTGCAATTTGCATTTCCAGTTATGAGAAAGTGAAATTGAAAATCCACGATTTTCAGAGCTAATTTACATGAAAAGGGGCAAAATAAATATTGAAAGTATATAGCAAAGCTGTTTTTACTACGAATAACTAAACATTTTATATTAAAATCTCATATCATAAAGTCCAAAGCAACTAGGCACTTTTATTTGTATTTCTCTGTTGTCAGTGTAACTGGCTAATAATAAGTTATAATAATAAAAATTACTGTAGTCAATTGCACTAGATTTGCTTATGATAGAGCAACACCTACATTTTTCCCCCTTTAATTTGTTCCTAATGACACATTTTACCTGCTGTAGTGAATTAAATTATTTCAGATAGCTTATTTACTTTTATTTCAGCATTTGAAATAGCTGATTTTTGCCTGTGGTATCACTGCCTATACTAAAAGTTTCAATACTTAAAGGTACATAAAACTCCACCTTTTTCTTTCATAATTCAGATAGAGAATGCAATTTATAACAAAATTCCAATTTACGTCTATTATCTAATTGTCTTTGCTCTCTTGGAATCCTTTGTTGAAAAGCATATTTAGGAAGTCTCAAGAGCAGCAATGCACTACTGGGGGCTAGCTGCTAATTGGTGCTTCTTCAAAGGATACCAAGAGCATGAAGCAAATTTGATAATAAAAGTAAATTGGAAAGTTGTTTAGAAATGTATAATCTATCTGAATCATGAAAAAAATTGGGGTTTTATGTCTCTTTAAGTATAGGTTACAGATAAGCTGTGCAGACATAGCCAGCAGAAGAATTTATACTCCCTGTACAGTTTAGGAGAGATAAGTAATAAAATGTTAGTTTTCAGTTCTCTCTAAGTATTGGGCTTTGGTATTTAGACAGAGATTATATAAAGAAGCATGTGTGTGTAAAAAAGTGATAACATAATAATATCTGATTTCCCAGCAAGCTCAAACCAGAGTTATGGTTTAAAAGAACAAAACTAACTATTTCATATACAAAAATAAACCAAAACAAGCTATTTATCATACATTTTATACATTGTTGAAGGTATTACAAGTCATTGGAAACACATGAGGAAAAAACTATTTTACTGTACACTGTCCCTTTAAGAAGCACTGATTAAAGGGACGTAACACTCTCCTAGTTATACTGATTTTAAATAACTCAATAATATGCAGTTAATTTTAGAAGAAACTTTGCTTCCAGCACCCAAAACGTTCTCCTAGTGAGCACAACCTACTTTTAATAGGGGAATAAACTGCAGATATGCATTTATTCTGCCACGTGACAAGTCTTTGGGAAACCCTGTTAATTGTTACAAAATGCCAGTGAGGACAGCAATCCCAAGCACTCAGCAATCAAATAGATGTGAGTGCAGTCAGCTAACTCCTATATAGAGGGAAGATTCAGTGCATGGGTTTGTATAGTAATTCTAAGTAAAGAAACAAATTCACTTACTGACATATGCTAAAAACATACAGTATGCTGTATACTAGTACATTTGGTAGCCTGTTTCTTTGGTGACACTTAGGATCTTTTAAAAACGCTAACACTGGAAATGTTATTCTGTTCTTGTACTGAATATTTAATGATGGTTTAATAGGAAAACTAGTGATTATTTTGCTTTCTTAGATTGTAAGCTCTTTAGGGCAGTGTTTTCAATTCCGGTTCTCAGAAACACATTAACAGGTCAGATTTTAAGGATTACCTTGGGTGGGAGCAGGTTAATAATCATAGTTACTAATCAGCTGATTGTTTCACTTGTGCGCTAGTTCAGGCATCATGAAAATCTTGCCTGTTAGTGTGCCCTGAGGACTGAAATTGAGAAATGCTGCTCTAAGGAGCACTGCTCTGTAATGTTTCTATCTTTCCTGTCTTTTCTATTTATTGTACCTTTTATATAGCACTGCCAAAACCAGATATTTCAAATGCAAAAATAATCATGAAGTAATTTACATTTTAACTGGATGATGTTTCATGTGTCCTATCTTGTATGCTCTAGGCATGGTGGAACTGGTCAATTTTCATGTTAAAGGACCAGTAAATACAGTAGATCTGCATAATTAACAAATGCATGATAAATAAACAATGCAATGGCACTTAGGGGCATATTTATCAAAGTGCGAGTGGACATGATACGATGTAGCGTATCATGTCCGCTGCACATTGATAAATGCTGACAGCATACACTGTCGGCATTTATCATTGCACAAGCAGTTCACCAGAACTGCTTGTGCAATACCCCCCCAGCAGATTTGCGGCTAATCGGCCGCTAGCAGGGGGTGTCAATCAACCCGATCGTATTCGACCGGGTTGATTTCTGTCCGCTGCCCCATAGCAGGCAGACAAGTTATTAGACCGCTGCTTCATAACTTCTGTTTCCGGCGAGCCTGAAACAAGGGATATAATTCAACCCCTTAGTCTGAACTTCAAATGAGTAGTAGATTTTTTTTCTGACAAATTTCAAAGTCATGTCTATTTTCAAAACTACTGCATCATGTGACAGCCATCAGCCAATCTCAAATGCATATACTTATAGTCTGTGAATTCCTGCACATGCTCAGTAGGAGCTGGTGACTCAAAAAGTGTAAATATAAAAAGACTGTGCATATTTTGTTAATGGATGTAAATTAGAAGGTTGTTTAAAATTGCTGTTCTATCTAAATCATGAAAGTTTGATTTTGACTTGAGTGTCCCTTTAAAGAGTAGAGTTTAGTCTTTTGGTGCTTTAGAAATTACCCAATAACAAACATCAAATATCACTTGGTTAGGTAAGTCTGATCTACTGTACAGAACCAGTTTTCTTATAAAGAGGTCTAATTCTACTTTAGAAGGTATGTTCCTGACACCATCAGTAGAAACATAATGTGAACCCAAAGGGTATAATTATATAGCTATATTTCCCTACTCCCTCTTGCCTCAAAGGACCTCGAAAAGCTAGTATATGCACGTCTATCCCATTTCCTTACACTAAACTCTCTTCTTGACCCACTGCAATCTGGATTTCATCCCCATCACTCCACAAAGACTGCAATTGTCAAGGTTACCAATGACCTACTTACAGCAAAATCCAAAGGCCACTTCTCTCTGCTTATCCTCCTTGGCCTGTCTGCAGCCTTTGACACTGTTGACCACCCTCTTTTGCTCCAAACCCTCCAATCCTTCGGCATCTGCGACACAGCTCTCTCGTGGTTCTCTTCCTATCTGTCTAACCGTACATTTAGTGTAGCCTTCTCTGGAGCTGTCAGGAAGTCCGTCAGAACTGTTTTAGAAGCAATGCAAAAATATATTAATGAGCCTTCTTTTTTTTTATATATTATTTTTTATTGATTTTCCACAAAACAGGAACAAGGAAGGAAAAAATTTTTTTTACAGCTTCCACCATCCACATCGAATCTTATCTACTAAACAGAGAAAATACATCAAAAGTATAATATCACAGTATAATCTAGTGGAATACATTTGGTTCCACTAGGTCTCATTACATATTTACAATATTTACCAAGAGTAGGGAGAGAAAAAAAAAAAAAAAAGGGAAAGAGGCAGAGGGAAAATAATTAGTTAGTTCTCCCCCCTCTCCCCGTCCGTTAGTCCATTGCCCATGATCTGGGTAATCTTCCTATCTGTATCTGATGTTGGAACCATTCAGACAATATTTGCCTCTGACTAATTATAGAAAGGGATAGAATCATCTCCTTCCATTTGTTAAAAAATTGTCGAAGTTGTTTGTTATTAGAAGGTTTTATATTATGCTGATCCAATAATATTTGATATTGGGCTTTCCTAAGGAATTCGGACAACTTGAGATCACCTCTACTCTTCCAGTTAGAGAGGATCACGTTTCTCCCTACCAATATCATGGCATTCAAAAATTTATGGTTGACTCCCGGTTTACTACTATTGTATTGGAACAGAAGGAATATCTCAGGTTGTGAAAGCCTTGTCTGGACTCCCATAACCTTATTACACCAAAAATTAACTTTGTACCAGAATTGCCTCACTTTAGGGCATTCCCAGAAACAGTGGGTTAAATCTGCCTTTTCTTGTCTACATTTGGGACACTCCCCAGATGTTGTATCGCCCCTCCATATAGCTATTCGGGCCGGGGACAAGTATGCCATATTCAGTAATCTGGTATGCGATTCCCACCAGGTGACTAGGGTTGTTGCTTTCATTGCCAGTCTGACACTATCGGCTATCCGTTCTTTCCCTATTAGAGGTAATACTTTGTTCTATTTCCTAAGTAGTCCCTCCATATGGGCTTCCCCTTGAATGTTCATTAGCATTTTATATACTCTTGAAAAAAATGTTGCCCCCTCGGAGTAAGTGTAGATTACACTACTAACTTCCCCCATGTCTAATACGATCCCTGTTTCATTTCTTAGGTCTCCAATCCAATGTCTAACTTGTAAGTAGGCATAAAAGGATGACCTTTCTAAATTATATTTGCCTTTCAATTCCTCGAAGGGTCTAACTACCAATTGGTTTTCCTGACACAATTGGCCTAATGAATAGAGCCCTGCCTGTGCCCATCTGGAAAAGACCGACATGTTCAAACCTGGCGGGAAGCTTGGATTCCCTGTAAGTGGGAGGAAGACAGATTTACGAAAATTACTCTTAGTTGCTAAGCATACTTTCTGCCATGTCCTAACCACATCTTGAATAGTCACATATTGTGTTATATTGGACGGCAATTTTCTCGCTGGATTATGTATAATCGCTTTTAAATCAAAGGGAGCCACCATGTGCGACTCCAGGTCATACCATGTAACATGGTCTCCTTCAGTGATCCAATCCAATGCAAATTTACAGACAGCGGCATAATTATAGGTTCTAATATTTGGGCATACAAGGCCTCCACATCGTTTTGTCAGTGTCAAAGTTTCAAAAGCTATTCGTGGCCTCTTCCCCCGCCAAATAAAATTATTAAAAGCCCTCTGAAGCATCAAAATATCTTTCTTGTATAACAGCAATGGAAAGTTTTGAAGAAAGTAAAGTAATTTAGGGAATATAATAGTTTTTATGAGCATAACTCTAGCCGTCATACTAAGTGGCAGGTTAACCCAATTTTGAACTTTTTCCTGTATTTGCTTGATGCATTTAACAAAGTTAAGTTCATACCACTCCCTAGGATTGCTACTCAGACTTAAGCCCAAATATTGTATACATAAAGTTTCCTGGAACGGATGATTTATTGTTTGGGCTGGTTTCTGAATCCATAACAGTTCCGATTTCTCGTTATTAATCCTATAACCGGAAAAAGATCCAAATAGGCCAACTATAGATAGAACTTGAGGTATGGACTGAATTTTGTTGCTTAGAAATAATAAGAGATCATCCGCAAAAAGTAATAGCACCATCTCCTGTTGGCCTATTCTAATCCCCTTTACCTCCTGTCTTAAATAAATTGCCAAGGGTTCTAAAGACAGATTAAAAAGTAATGGGGATAGCGGGCACCCCTGCCTTGTCCCCCGCCTCAGAAAGAATCTGTCTGATGTTTCACCATTTACTATGATTGCTGATACAGGATTTTTATAAATTTTCTGTATGAATTGATGAAATGCCCCTGTCAAGCCAAACCTCTCTAATGATTCAAAGAGATGATCCCACCCAATCGAGTCGAACGCCTTTTCGGCGTCGACTGTAAGAATCGCCAGATCAGGTTTACGATGAGATTTCTTGTGCTCTTTATTGGCAAAATAATCCAGGACCAGCTGTACTCTCTGTATGTTTTTAACTGGATTCTGACCTGTCATAAAACCAGCCTGGTCTGGATGTATCATATAGTGCAGGCTTTCCTTGAGACGATTGGAAATAATTGTTAGCAGTTTGTAGTCCTGATTTAGGAGGGAGATCGGTCTATATGATGAAGGAGAGCTCGGATCTTTTCCCTTCTTTAAAATCAGGACCACATTTGAAGCTGTGAACAAAGGGGATTGTGGTTTATTTCCAATAAAGTAATCATTAAATATTGCCTGTAAAAGAGGAAGAATTGGTTCTCGTAATAATTTATAAAATTCGGCCGGTAGAGCATCCGGTCCCGGAGCTTTACCTCCTTTGAGGTTGATTATGGCGTCTGATATCTCTCTTATTGTAATTGGTTCGTTCAACCTTTGTAGGTCTTGCTCTGTAATCTGGGGTATTTTAATCTTCTGCCAGAATTTCTCTTTTTTGTCTTGATCTATTATAGTGGGAGAATACAGCTTTTGATAATAGTCAAAAAAACTTGTCTAATCTCTGAACTCTTGTTGAATCTCCTGTTCTGATATGTAATAGTTGTAATAAAGTTTTTCTGTTGTCTATTTTTGACCATTTTCGATAATATTTTAGCTGAGATACCCTGATTCCCCGCAAAGAAAGCTTTTTGCATCTTGTCCTCCTCTACCATCATTTGATTAAGAAACAGGTCCCTTTCTCCTCTGATCTTCCTATATTTATCCCAGTTCAGTACAGTTTTATCTTGAATGTAACGCACATATGCCTTTTTAAGTGTATTGGCTAGTTGTTCCTCTCTCTGGTCCCTTTTTCTCTTCATCCTAATTAAGTATGCTTTTATTTCGCCTCTAAGGACTGCTTTTGCAGTCTCCCAGAGGATTTCAGGTTTGTCCAAATAGTCTTTATTATGTTTAAAGAATTCTTTCCATCTTTCTTGCAACCACGACCTAAATTTGATGTTCTGTACCAGATATTGGGGGAAGAAGAAACGCGCATTGCTACTCCGAGTGAAGGTCCCGTATTGGATCTCTAATGAGATAATTGCATGATCAGATACTTTGACATCCTTAATCTCCGCTTTTATGTCAAACTTCATCAGTTGACTGGAGACTAGGAAAAAGTCTATCCTGGAAAAGGATTTAAATTACCTGGATTCGCACGTGTAGCCCCTCTGATCGGGGTGTTGGATTCGCCAGATATCCTTTAGTGCCAATCTTTGGCAAAACTTATGAAGAATCTTGGTCTCCCTGGTTCTCCTATCCCTCGATCTACTGTTGAATCTATCTAGGATATATGAGAAGGTCATGTTATAATCTCCCACTACTATTATATTATTTCCTAGAAACTGGAAAAGTTTCAATCCTAATACTTCCCAAAAATCTCTATCAGTTTTGTTGGGACCATAGAGGTTACAGAAGATATAAAATTTCTTATCTATTTTAATTTCCAAGATTTGATATCTACCCTCTGGATCATTGTAAACTGATAAGATTTGGTAATTTAAATTTTTGCTAAGCAATATAGCTAACCCTCTTTTCCTCTGGCTATAAGGTGTACATATAACCTCTCCTACCCATTTAGTTTGTAATTTAGCAGCTTCTACCGGAGGTAGATGCGTTTCCTGAATAAACGCTAAGTCCAGTTTATGGGAGCCCAGGAGTTTTATCATTAGTTTCCTCTTAATGGGTGAGGAGATTCCTCCTATATTCCAAGACAACAGATTCAGTCTATTCATCTATATTTACCAATATCTTTCCGTCTACAATCAACCACATCTTGGAGAGAGAGGGGGGGGCGACGCTGGGAGAGGGAGGAGAGAGAAAAAAAGAGAAAAAAAAAACCAAAAAAAACCAACTCTTGACGAGATTAGCCAGTCCCATGTCCCGGCAATCTGATTATCCATACTACAAAACCTATATTTCACAATCAAAAATCTAATCTCATTAATCCGAACCAAAAATTGTTGGGGGAGCTGCACTCCCCCAATGATACTAGCCCCCTTCCCTCCCCCCCTCCCAACATAGTTAAGTACATAAACATCAAGGGAAAAAGAGGAGGGCTGGGGCATGCATTAAAACAACATAAACTTAACCAAAATAGCCTTTTTGGCTTTTGGACCACCATCCATCTCATAATAACACATTTCCGCCTAGGGTACTCACTAACTCCACTATATTCCATTTTTTGACAATAGGCCTTGATCTCTTCAACTTTCGAAAAAGTAAACATGGCGCCATCCCTCTCCAGTACAATTTTAGCCGGATACAGCAATCTAGCCTTCAAATTTCCATTGATTAATCTGGAGCAGTATGGCGCCATTTCTCTCCTCCTTGCCTGTGTTTCTGTCGAGAAGTCCTGGAACAATAACAATCTTGTCTGGCCTACCTTAATCCCCCCATTCTTGCGATAGAGTCGTAAAATGTGGAACTTATCCTGGTAGTTTAAAAACTTTATTATAACTGGTCTGGGTCTCTGTGTGGCCGTAGAATTTTCACGTATTGGTCCTATTCTATGTGCTCTCTCCACAGGGATCACCAAGTTATCTATCTGACTGCCAACCATTTGAGGGAGTATGGTAGAGTCGGGAGTCCGGGGACCCAGGGTGGCGGGTCAAATGGGCGAGCAGGTGGTGGTAGAGAGGGGGCTTTTGGCTCAAGATGTCCGGTGCGGCAGAGCTTGGGGGATACTGGTGGGGTTCACTATTGGGATTTAGGTAGGGGGCATGGGAGGCCCATGGGAGGTGGAAATGGAGAATTTGGTCCAAGGGGAACAGGCGATCAGTTGGGATTGGGGCATAGCAGCTTGGGCAGCATGAAAGCTGGGCATGAGCTTCTGGAAAGATAACAGCAGACAGTTATGGAAGAGATATATTGGCTGGCATCGTTGCTGGCTCAGGGGTCAGGGAATAGGCCTCATGATAGTGGGCAGGCCACTCAGGCCCCACCTGTTACCGCAGTGGGGGCATTTCCTAGGAGGGATGCAGGATTAGGCCAAGAAGTTGTTTCTTACGGCCAGGGGTATGAATGTGGCATAAGTGAGCAGGGATCATGCTGTGTGCCTGCAGGGTGGTCCAGGAAGTCACTTGCAGGTGCAAGGGCTGGGGGAATAGCAGGGCAGACCTATGCATGGGGTGGGGTTTGGCCCTCACTATGGTGTCCTTGGTACTCTGGCTCCATTTTGTCTTTCCAGGATGGGATAAGGTACGTCAGCAGAATGGCAGCAGGGCTGGAGCAAGCTACAGGATCCGGGGAAGTGCCAGCACCAGGAGAGCAAGCAGCGGGGCGTGCGGAAGGAACAGCACATCCACCACCAGTGCCCACAGCAGGTGAACCCTCTCAGGGTTTTTTCCCTGTTGTTTGCCATGTGCTGCTGGCAACCATTTTACTCACCTCTCTTCCTGACTATTGTGCATTGTGGGGGATGCTGCTCATTTCCTACACTTCCTTTTATGGCCAGACTGGTGTGCATCATCCATGTGAGACAGGATGCAGTCTCAGAATTGTGATGTCATCACTTATTATTTAAAGGGCCTCTGTTCAGTATGCTTTGCCTTTGCATTGTCTCAGACCTGTTTGTGTGAGTTCCTGTGTATTACCTGGCTGCCTGACGTCCTACCTGGTTCCTGATCCCTGGCTTGTTCCTGACTCTGCTGTTTTCCTTGTTCCTGATTCCGGCTCATCTGACTATTCGCTTTGGCTCCTGACTCGGCTCGTCTGACTTCCAGCTCTGGTTTTGACTCCTGGCTTGTTATTTGACTTGTGGACTTTTTATTATTTTTTGCTATGAATAAAGTTGTGATTATTTTTGCACTTCTCGTCTCAGTCTGATTCCTGGCACCCTGACATTACGCAAAGGCCTTTGATAGTCTTAAGATTGCCTTTGCTGCCGCTCCAGTTCTGGCTCATCCTAACCCTGTTCTTGAGGTCGATGCGTCTGAGACTGGAGTAGGTGTCCTCTTGTCTCAACGTCCTACGCCTGACGGTTCCTTGCATCCGTGTGGTTTCTTCTCTAAGAAATTGTCTCCAACGGAGTGCAATTATGAAATTGGCGACAGGGAATTACTGGCCATAATTTTGGCACTCAAGGAATGGAGGCATCTTCTCGAGGGTACTAGCGTGCCAGTGCTCATTCTTACTGACCACAAGAATTTAACTTATCTATCTGAAGCAAAACGTTTGTCGCCTGACAGGCCAGATGGGCGCTATTTTTGTCTCGGTTTAATTATGTGGTCTCCTACCTGACTGGTAGTAAGAATGTTAGGGCTGATGCCCTCTCTCGACAATTTTCACCTCTGTCTAAGGAGAAGTCTGTACCTACTCCTGTTATACCTCCTGACCATAGTTTGGCTACCATACGTACTAATTTGACTTCTCCCTTGGGGGAGGAGATCCTGGCTGCACAAACCAATGCACCTCCTGAGAAACCTAGTGGTAAGTGTTTTGTTCCTGAGAATCTTCGAACTAAACTTTTGCACACTTACCACTATCCTAAAGCCGCCGGTCACCCAGGCAAAAACCAAATGATTTGGTCTGTCACTCGACAATTCTGGTGGCTAGGTCTTCATTCTGATATTGCTGCGTATGTTGCCTCCTGCTCAGTTTGTGCACAGAATAAGACTCCTCAACGTCTTCCTGTGGGTCTTCTTCAACCTATTGCTAATGGTGAGCGTCCTTGGACACATCTTTCCATGGACTTCATTGTCGAGCTCCCTATTTCCAATGGCAATACTGTTATCCTTATGGTGGTTGACCGTTTTTCTAAAATGTCACATTGCATTCCCTTGATGAAGCTGCTTACCGCTCAGGAGCTTGCTTCGATTTTTGCCCGGGAGGTCTTTCGTTTACATGGGTTACCCAAGGAGATAGTGTCGGACCGGGGTAGCCAGTTTATCTCCAGATTTTGGAGTTCCTTTTGTGCTCAAATGGGGATCCAGCTTTCCTTCTCCTCGGCATATCACCCTCAATCCAATGGGGCTGCGGAACGGTCTAATCAAGCTCTGGAACAGTTCTTCCGTTGCTATGTCTCAGATCACCACAATAATTGGTCTGAACTGTTACCTTGGGCAGAGTTTGCTCGTAATAGTGCTATTAATGCTTCCTCCAAGTTATCCCCGTTCATGGCGAATTATGGGTTTCAACCATCCTTGTTGCCCGATTCATTCATGTATCAGGGTTTTCTGCCTTTGGAGGAGCATATCCGGCAACTCTGTTCCACGTGGGTGCAGATTCAGGATTGCCTTCATCGTTCTATGCAGTGCCAAAAGTTCCAGGCTGATCGTAGGCGTCTGCCCACACCTTCCTATCAGGTTGGTGAGAGAGTTTGGCTGTCCTCCCACAACTTGAACCTTTGTGTGCCTTCCAATAAATTGGCTCCCAGTTATGTTGGTCCTTTTCGAATACTCTGACGGGTTAATCCTGTGGCCTATGCTCTTGACCTTCCTCCTTCTATGCGCATCTCCAATGTTTTTCATATCTCCCTCTTGAAACCATTGGTTTGTAATCGGTTTACCACTGTGTTGCCTTGTCCCCGTCCTATCTTTGTTGACAACCATGAGGAGTATGAGGTCAGCAGCATTATTGACTCCCGTATGTCCAGGGGCCGTGTACAGTATTTGGTTCACTGGAGGGGCTGCGGTCCAGAGGAGCGTTCTTGGGTTCCCGCCTCTGATGTTCATGCTCCCGCCCTCCTCCATGCCTTCTATGCCCGTTTCCCCAATAAGCCTTTTGTCCTCCCGCGGGGGAGTGGTCGTTGAGGGGAGGGTACTGTCAGGGTTTTTTCCCTGTTGTTTGCCATGTGCTGCTGGCAGCCATTTTACTCACCTCTCTTCCTGACTATGGTGCATTGTGGGGGATGCTGCTCATTTCTTGAACTTCCTTTTATGGCCAGACTGGTGTGCATCATCCATGTGAGACAGGATGCAGTCTCAGAATTGTGATGTCATCACTTATTATTTAAAGGGCCTCTGGTCAGTATGCTTTGCCTTTGCGTTGTCTCAGACCTGTTTGTGTGAGTTCCTATGTATTACCTGGCTGCCTGACGTCCTTCCTGGTTCCTGATCCCTGGCTTGTTCCTGACTCTGCTGTTTTCCTTGTTCCTGATTCCGGCTCATCTGACTATTCGCTTTGGCTCCTGACTCGGCTAAAACTTAGGTATTTGCGCAAGCTGGTAGCTGGACAAGAGAGACAAGAGTTGAGACTGGCGCCAGGGTTGGGTGGAGGACTTGGGGATATAGGTTGGGTGCTTCCAGGGAGTACTAGCCAAGGAGGGCTGCCAAGCCTGGACCAGAGAGCTGTCACCCCTTGGGGAACCGGAGAGGAAGGTGGCTATACAGGGAGACACATATCCCTGCAGCATCAGCTGCATTCTCACCTTAAGAGTAAGGTAGTTAAAAAGATTATGAACGGAAAATATGTTAATATTTTTGAGTTATCAGTTGAGGCTTACAGGGCTAAGGAGTGGAGCGACAACGGCACTGGTCCTAAGAAGGTCAAAAGACCAAAAACTATAGATGAGTGGTGGAGTTGTTTTTGGGTACTGGCATCCTGTCTGACTGAGGCCAGGCCAGAGCAGAGATAAGATGTGCTAAAGTATATGGAAACGATTGAGTTTATCCATAAAACGTACAAAGAAGGGGTATGGAGGTCATACAATGCGGATTATAGGCGTAAGATGGCGGGGAACCTGTTATTGTCATTTGGTACGACTGACGTTCCCTCCGGGAGGGAAGGCATGTTTGAACAGACAGATTGGGGGCTTAAAGCAGAAAGGCAGGGAATGTTGGAAATACAACGACGGCAAGTGTGACAGAGTGGCAAACTGCTCCTTTCGTCACTCCTGCTTGTACTGTGGGATGGCGAATTCCGGGGCTGAATGTTCAAGGAGGAAAGAAGCTATCGGGTGTGACGCAGGCAGAAGAGCTGCTGGCCCAAAGGGCGCCAACGCCACTGAAGTTGGGCGCTCTTGAGCCTTCGCTCAGAGCTTATCTGAACAGGGAGGCGCCTGGGCTTTTACTATCCGGTTTGCATAAAGGATTTTGCATACCTGTGTTGGGGGAAGTGGTAGGGGCTCAGCAGAGGCGGAATTTAAAATCAGCGTAAAATCAGCAGTTAGAGAAAAGTTGGACAAGGAGTTGAAATTGGGGTGCATGGCAGGGCCATTTAAGGAAGGTCTGGTTGTCTTCCCACTGGTATTTGTTCCAAAGAAGGAAGCAGGGAAATTCTGGATGATTCTGCATTTATCGTACCCTAAAGGTAAATCGGTGACTGACGCGATCAATCCGGAGGTTAGCTCCGTTCACTATCAGTCCTTTGACATCGGTGATGTTTGTTGAGGCGTCTTACATCTGGAGGGCCCCTAAGGTTCGAAGCTAGGTGTTGAAATGTATATTGCCAGCGGGGTCACAGCCTAATAATTTGTCTGGCTTCTGTAAGGGAGAGGTCAAGCTAATGGGAGGGGCATGATGTTACAAGTCGCAGCTTGTAACGCCTCTCCCCCGTGGGCCTGCTGAGCTAGAAATCCCTAATGGATGAAGTCAACCCCCTTGATAGGCAATGCTCGGCAGGAGCATTGCAGCGCTTGAACGATGGACTATGTTATTTGTATATATTAGGACCTCAGATGTCGCCACCTAGTGTTAAGCTTTAAGAAAGTTTAGTTATTTGTGCCTGGTTATTAAAATTTTTTACATCGCTCCACTGTCTTATACCTCCAAAAAGTCGTCTGTGTGTTTATTGGGTTAAGGTGAGAATGAAGTAATGGCGATTTAACCCTTAAGTGAACATCACAAATTGGCTAAAGTAGAGTGTTCAGGTGTAATAAGGGTTACATCCTTTAGTTCAGGCCAAACCTGAACACCCTTGCTCTGTGCACAGCAAAAAAACATTTTTGTAGACTACACACTATGTATAATAGCACATAAACACAAACTTGCACATAAATATTCACACGCTCTATTTCACACACAAACACGCTCAAACTCTCACACACACTCACACACACTATTATGCACACACAAACTCTCAGACACACTCTAACACATTAACACACACTCACACACATACTCACACACTTACTCTCACACACACTAACACACACTATAATACACTCACAGTCTCACACACAATCAGACTCTCACACGCACTCTAACTCATTAACACACACTCACGCACTAACACACTCACATACACCTACTCTCTCACAAACTATCTCACACAGAAAGTCACTCAGTCACATACAAGTATACTCAAAAACACTAATGCTCACACCCACACTCTCACACACTAACACACATTTTCTCACACTCAAAAACACACAGACTCACACACACAGAATGTCACTGACAAACACAAAGACATACACTCTCTATAAAAAAAAAAAACTTACACAAAGAGACACACTCCCACACTCAGACACACTGACAGGCAAAGACACAAGCACAAGAGAGAAATAACTGTGGGCATGTGCAGTATGTTACAAATGCACGTCATCTTTTTGGCTGTGACTATTACCGAGCAAACCCTGACATCTGCATGTTCTAGCCTGACCCAGCTTCAAACCCGAATACCCAAATGGAAACCCGAACTGTCCAGGTCATTCCTTGGGTGCATTAGATTTCAAAGTTATTCAACTTAAAAAAAAGTTATTAAATGGGGAAAAGGCATTGTGAGATTTATTTTCAGCAAATAAATTAAAGCAATTTTTTTTTACAAGCCACAAGATCCGTTTATAAAGAATTACGATTATCATTAAATAACGAACAGATAGACGCAATCTGCTATACGGTAATAGTTTTTTTCATTTTCAAGCTTAAACCATATTATAATGCAATTTTTAAGAAGTAGGGAATGGAAAAAAATGAAGCTACCAGTGCATTTCCAATAATTAGGAAGAATAGCAATTTTCCGTTGAGATTGTTCCTCTCGAAAGAGAGAAAAAAAACAAAACTAGCTCTACTCATACAAAAACTAAACTTGAAGTGCAATTTTCAAAATGATAGTGAAAAATAGGAAATTGATTTCGGTGTAATTTTATTTCATTATCTACTGGGATCTTCAGTCTTAAAAGGTCTGCAACTGGCAACCTTTAATGTTTGAATATTTTAAAGTGCATAGAGTTTGCAATGATTTTACTTTCCGAAAATGAATATCAGATATTATTCAATGTCACTTCAGAAATATGGTTCAATTTCACGCTTTTATCTGTTAGATGAATTTGGAAATGAATAATTAATTTTAATGAGGTAAAAAATTGTAAAAGTAAAATAGGTAGTCTGTAAATTTCAGTTTTTAAACATAATGCATTTTTTGTGGTAGACATTCATTTTAAGGGGACATGAAACCCAAAAAAATGATGTAACCTTTCAGCAGTTTAAAGTGTAATTATCTTCCTTTTACCTTTTTTTTGCCATTTTTCAGTATTGATTGTAGAAATGTTGTTCTGAGCTAAACCCTCCATGAGAATCATTATATTAGACCTATCATGGAGGATTACCTAGATAGAATATACTGGTAAATGCACTTGAGATGTTCGCATCTGCACTTTAAAGGGACATCAAAACCAAAAGTTTCTTTCATGATTTAGATAGAACATACAATTTTAAACGACTTCCTAGTTTACTTCTATTATAAAAATTGTTTCATTCTCTTGCTCTCATTTGTTGAAGGAGCAACAATGCACCACTGGTTTCTAACTGAACACATGGGTGAGCCAATGTCAATAAGTATATATATGCAACCACCAATCAGCAGCTAGAACCTAGGTTCTTTGCTGCTCCTGAGCTTTCCTAGATAAACCTTTCATCAAAGGATAACACGAGAAAGAAGCAAATTAAATAATAGAAGTAAATTGGAAAGTTGTTTAAAATAATATTCTCTGTCTAAATCATGAATGTCTAATTATGACTTTAGTGTCCCTTTAATGTTTATAATTTAATCGCGGACATCACCAACTTTGAGTGCAAGCAACCGCCATCAATGCCATCATTATTAAGAGCAGGCACCTTCTTTAGTGCACATGTCAACTAGTGCTGGTTATGATACTGAGATGATGTAAACTTTGCACATGTGTTGAATAAGTGTGGGTATATATTTAAAGGGACAGTAAAGTCAAAATTAAAGGGACATGAAACCCAAACAATTTATTTCATGAATCAGATAGAGCATGCAATTTTAAACAATTTTCTAATTTACTACTATTATCCAATTTCCTCTGTTCTCTTGGGGTCTTTTGTTGAAAAGAAGGATTGTAAGCTCAGGAGCATGCATGTGTCTGGATCACTATATGGCAGCAGTTTTGCAAGATTGTTAACCAAAGCAAGACCACTAACATTACCTTCCATTTAGTGCTGCTCCAGACGCCTTCCTATGTATCTCTTCAACAAAGAATACAAAGGGAACAAATCAAATGTATTTGATAATACAAGTAAAGTGGAAACTTTTTTTAAATTGTAAATGTGCATATATGAATCAGATGTTTGAATAGAAACATATATGCAAAATCCATGTATTGGCAAAAATGCTTCTAGTAAAAGTTATCACTGTTTTAGTGTTAGTATTTTTCTCTGCACGTGCATGTAAAGCATAGCTAGATATTCTCAGTGCACCCGCATTTTAAAAACTGCAGCGGCCCAAGTGCTGTGTTTAAAATGCTGGTGCACGGTGCATACTTAAATATACTTTTGAAAGAGCTATAGCTTTTATTAGAAGCATTTTTGCTAATACATATATATAACAAAAATGTTACTATTCAAAACTCAAATACATCAATGTGGATTCCAATTTTGGCTGGAATTTCCCTTTAATGTATTTAATATTGTGTGCAGTGCAGTACTCCCACCACAGAGGTCACTGTGGTTTTCAATTTGACGTTATTGTCTATTGTCAAACTCATTGCTTACTGTATGTAAGTTTTTTTTAATCCTGAAATCTTATTTGTGATGTTCTGTTATATTAAAGGTTAGCAGTGTTTAATCAGATGTCAGGTAAGGGGAAGCTATGAGATGTGATATAAATAGGCTTACCATAATTTTTAGAGGTGAAACTGGGACCACCTGGTGCGGTGCCAGTGGGGGTGTGGTCAGGAGCGTGGTCAAGGGGGCGTGGCAATTACCGGTCCTTTTAAAGTAGTAGCTTTTATGTGTGTAATGTTTTGTGGATACTCTACCCTTCCTCAGTCAAACAAGTGAATCACACAGTTTAAATAGACCATAAGACCACCCCCTAGTGAAAAAGGCACCATTACGTTCTCATGGCAAATAAATCATTAATCTAGATCTCAGATTCTAAATAATGCCAAACATCAAGCATAATTATCACTTTCATAATTATCAATTTCACAATTTAATATCTGCAGTGTAATATGTGTTTTATGTGTCTAATTAAGGAACAACGCCAAATACTGATAAGGCATAAATACAACATTCAATGAAAGTAAAAAAGAAACACATACCTGCTAAAGCTGTTTAAGAGGCTACTCTATACCATAATGCAGGAAGATTATAGCCAAAATGCTATTCTGCATGAAGTAAAGCAAGATCAAGGCTAAAAATCCTGCCTGTCTGTACTTCCTAGTCATACCCATATGATTCCCCTAAAGAAAGGTGTATTACCGGCAATATCACCAGGGGTCGGGGGGGGGTTAAATTCTTAGAAAAATAAACCAAGTAGTACTACAAAATTAAAAAAAAACCTACGCTGCTCACTCAGTCTGTATTACTAAATGTAAACTTTGAAGGACATGAACGTTAAGCTAAGCAGGGCTGTATGTAACAAAGTACCAGCATCCAACTATGCTGGAGAGCCACAGTCCAGTCATTTTGAATAATGTGTCCGGGTTTCAGGTGGGCTGAAACCCAGACACATGATTTGAAACCTGGAGGTGTCAAACCTACTGGGACAGAATGAACAACTGGGTGGGACACTGGGACAGCGCCTCCAAACCGGGACAATCCCAGTAAAAGTGGGACTTCTGGTAAGCCTAGATATAAAATACCAGGGATGAATCAAGGCATCTTTTGGAACATGTTTAATTTCCCCCATTTATATACTTAGGCTTTTCTTAGCAGGGAGTTAAAGGGACAGTGTAGTAAAAATTAAACTTTCATTATTCAGATAAGGCATGCAATTTTCAACTTTCCAATTTACTTTTATCATCAAACTTGCTTTGTTCTGTTGGTATTCTTTGTTGAAAGCTAAACCTAGGTATACTCATATGCTAATTTCTAAGCTGCCTCTTATCTCAGTGCATTTTGACAGTTTTTCCACAGCTAGACAGAGCTAGTTCATGTGTGCCATGTACATAACATTGTGCTGGCTCCTGTGGAGTTATTCATGAGGCAGCACTGATTGGCTAAAATGCAAATCTGTCAATAGAACTGACGTAAGGGGGCAGCCTTGTATCTTCATGTAATTTAGCTGTGGATTTTGTAATTCTCAGAACTTTATACACACCCTGCTGACTTTTCAAGGCTACCTCCGCTACATATCTGCCCCTAATTTGCTTAAACTGATAACAACAGTAAAACAATGCACTTTATACTAATATTATGACCATGGTAGCAGACTCAATCTTGGCTTGGCTCATCCTAATAAGGCAAGGGGTGAGTGGAACTTGACTCTTGAAAAAAAACTTGCAGTAAACACAGTGTTTTACAAATGTTTAGACTTGGCTAATTAGTTATTCTATTGCAACAGAACAGAGATGTCTTGTGTTTACTGTTCCTTTTTAATTTGGTCTTTTATATCCAATTGTTACCCAACTCTATAAATAAAGTTCTTTTTAAAGGACTTTCAAAGTTTGATAAGAAAACTTTTTTTTTTATTCATATGGCTTTATTTTATTAGACTGTAAAAAAAGAGTCAGGGTGTTTGCACTGTATTATGTGTTTATAGAAAACTTACCTCATGTTAAATAAACTTATATCACTATAATAAATAGCATTCACTGCAGAATGTACTATAATAGTATATCTATGAACTGCATCAAAGGAGTATGACTAATTTCAGTTATATAACTGCTCCTTTTGACCTTGTAAATTGTTTGGGGGGTATGAGAAGGACAATATCTGCCTTCATGGGCTGTAGATAAAGCCTTGATTTAGAAACATAGCATTGGCAGCTGTGCAGACAGCACTGACTACCTTTATAAAGTATAGAAGTATTAGATTCAAGCAAAATATAGTTAGCGAAATGTTCTACATAAATTTTACGTTTGTATATTATCCTTAGGGTTCGCTATATCTAAACCTCGCCAGATCAGACATAGTTTTCTCAACAACCCTTGCAGGGGGTGCCCTGGTAGAATGATCATAAAAAAGAGGCAGTCCCTGTGAGTGGTGAGATGGCTCCTATTGAAAGTAATGGAGGTCGATGGATAGGGATGGAAAGGGCGCACTTTCAAAATTAAATCCTGCAACCAATATAAATCACATTACGCTGCTTTCTGCGTATGGCGCATTCACCTATATTTTCGTATACATGTGTTTTTCTATTAGGGTATTAAATATGTTGTAATATATCAAATAAGAAAAAGGTGGTTGGCCATACCCACAGGTAAGATCTGACATGTTTCCTGTGCCACCAGGCACACTTCCTCAGAGATTGTATGCATGTGTTTTTCTATTAGGGAATTAAATATTTTGAGTGTTTTGAAAAAAGTTTGCAACCTTTTAGTTGGCAAGAAAAAATTGTGAGATCAGTAGTGCAAACATCTTTACAGAATTTTGCTGCAATAATCCTGTTAAGGAATCGTTGTGTTAAAACAGTATTTGAAGCAAAAAAAACTGAGATTTTGCATATCTAATTTGCATATCTTACCCAGAATCCTCTTGTGCATTGGTAACAATGTATGTGAAGTTTTATTGGGGAAACGCAAGCGGGGAACTTGCCTAGATGTGCTAATTTTCTATGCAAAAATTTGTATGGATTTACTTTTGAGACATGGAAGATTTTAATGAAAAAATTGTATCTATACCCATAATTTATAGGTGTGTGAATAATACCTCTGAGAGTCATGTATCTAAATATGAAACATTGTACTTAGTTTGTATAATATCAAGCAGTCAGATACAAACAATATTTTTTGCAGCCGGCTATTAATACATTCAGAAATAATGCTGTAACAAGAGGACCTGTTAATATGTGGGATGTCAGATTGTGAGATTAAAGCTATCTAGCTAATACTCTATCCTTAATTATAAAGTCCTTGCTTGCACAGTTAAAGTGAATGTAAATTTTTCCAGATTGTATAATATATTGTTGTAGAGAATCATACGATAAAGCATACCGCCACAATCCGTTTTTAATAAAATGTATTATTTCAATGTTATTTTATATAACAATTATCGATCATTCACTTACCCACTCCTCCCACTCTCTGTTTGCTTATTCTTCCCCATATTACGTAAACAGCGGTCCCACCCGCTGTTTACGTATTGGCACTGCGCGCTCCCGTGTATTTTTTTCAATTGAAATGACAGGACTCCGTATAACATTGTGAGTAAACGCATGCGCAATGATGACGTATTACGTCATGGTAATGGGGTGGGTCCCCCTGTGGTTAGAGCCGTTATTGGCTATCAAGACGTCGATCAAAAAATAGAGGAACGGAGCGCGAATGCCGGGAGGAGGTTGATTTCAGCGAAAACAAGGATAAAATAATGAAAATAAAGGTAACGAATAAAAAAGGTAGAATTTGATGAATGAAACTCAAGGTTTTTTTTGACAACTGTTACACAGGTGTTTAGAGAAGAGGCTGACTTTACATTCACTTTAACTTTTGCACAGCTATTCAGTGCAATAGATTCTGTCTGCTTAAGCCACTTCTATAGTGGGGGCTAGATTAAAGGGACATAATACTCATATGCTAAATCACTTGAAACTTATGCAGTATAACTGTAAAAAGCTGACAGGAAAATATCACCTGAGCATCTCTATGTAAAAAAGGAAGATATTTTACCTCACAATTTCCTCAGCTCAGCAGAGTAAGTTCTGTGTAAAAAGTTATACTCAGCTGCTCCCAGCTGCAGGTAAACAAATTAAAAAAATGAAGAAATGAACAGCAGCCAATCAGCATCAGCAGTGCTGAGGTCATTATCTCTTACTGTGATCTCATGAGATTTGACTTAACTCTCATGAGATTTCATAGTAAGCTTCCTTTACCTGATTGGTGAAATAATATGAGAGTGCACAAAGCTCATCCTTTCAGTTGTCCCGGGACAGACATACTAATATGCTGCTTAGAAATCCTTTACAATGGGAGGTGGCTACTGAGGAACTTTTGAGGTAAAATATCTTTCTTTTTTACATAGAGATGTTCAGGTGATATTTTCTAATCAGCTTTTTACAGCTATGCTGCATCACTTTCAAGTGTTTAAACATTTGGGTATTATGGCCCTTTAACGTTTAACTGACTTGTTTCACTAACATAGCACAACAACTGGTCTCAGAATATAACATACGTTTACAAGCTATTGGCAATCAACAGTTATCATAGAGAGTAAGTGCTTAAAAAATGAGATTATGAACTCTCTGAAGCTTGACACATGTTTTACTCACGCTTCCTCAGAGGGGTTACACACCAGCTGTTTGGTAAATCTATTTACTGGTTCATAAATCCCACCTTGTGTATTGGATTTGATGATCATGAGGAATTATCTTGATTCTAATTGGTAGGATTGCATGTCAATCATGTTTAGGCATCCAATGGGGATACATTTTTCATTTGAAGCCTTATGCTATACTCTGTTACATGATGCAAACTTATGCATGTTGGTTGCGATAATATATGTTACTTTGCGAACGTATGCATGTGGGTTACGATTATATATGTTACTTTATCAGGAAGTTCTTTATGTTACTGCTGAAGAATAAGTTCTAAATTTTCTTATTTATAAGTTACGGGTAAAGCAAGAAATACGGTAATCTTAGGATTACCTGGGTAAAATGGACATTATCCAAGCGGATCTGGGTAAAGCCTGATGTACTGTAATTCCCCCCATCTACACTATTTCTTTTGCCTCTGCCTGGGGGTTTAAAGGAAGGTGCACCGCCGATCATCTGGCATCCACCCCAAGGCAAAAAGGATAGTGAAGATGGGGAATTACAGTGCATGCTATATATTTTTGATGCAGTGACTCCGCACTCTGAGGAGATTTATGATCTTACATCGGGCTTTACCCACACCCGCTTGGGTAATGTCCATTTTACCCGGGTATCCTAGGATTACCCAATATATATATATATATATATATATATATATATATATATATATATATATATATATATATATATATATATATATCAAGAAGGAGGAGAGGTGTAACGCAAACCCACAGGGTGAGAGAGAAGAAAGAAATTCCTGATGGTTTAGTAACTATAGTGTGAACAATGTATTTTTTTTTTTTTTTTAATCTAAAACATGTTAGGTATGTGATGAGCATGGAGCCAACTTCCTAAATTGCTCTCACAGGAAGCGAGACAAAGCATCTGCTAATACATTTCTTACCCCATCACATGCTGTGCCACAAAATTAATATTGCACCTCAGACACTTGCTAACAGATCTCCCCATAACTCCTCTGCCATCACTATAGGGAACAATTCAAAAAGCATCAGGTTCCTTGTAAACCCTTTTCTACTCAAGATGCCAGCCAAGGAGCCGCATTCCAAGCACTCTAAAAATATGCCCCATAACCATGAGCCCCTGTAAAAAGATGAAGCGACTGGCTCTGCACTGGTTGAGACCTCCATACACGAACCCCATTAAAATCCTCTAGAACAATTTCCCAAACCTGCAAGTGGGCCCTCATTTCCTCTGTGATCTGACATTTCCTATCTGCCCTGCCATCACCCTTCTATGAATCCTCTAATCACCTGTTAAAAACCTTCCCCATTGGTATTACTCTGCATACAAAATAGAGCTGGCCTAACAGGGATTGAAGTTTGCGCAACTTGAAAAAAAACTTGCTGACGCAGTCAAACTAACCGCGTCCATCAGTCTCTGCAGCTTCTCCTCTGGCAATTGGCAAACCAACTCTACCGTGTCTATCTATTCCAAGGAAAGTCAGATTAGTAGCAGGCCCCTACGATATGTCGGCTTCAAATGGAACCCCAAAATGGTACATTAAGGAAAACATTATGTCCATAAGCCTAGAGCACTCCCCAAACTTTCTGACCTACCAACAAAAAATCATTGTGGTAGTAGGGCCCTGCTACCTGCCTCCATCCCCACCACCTAGTGGATAAACAGCCCATGGGCAAACATCTGCCTACATAATAGGCTTCCTTCAACTTGACTTGAATCAACTGTAAGGAATCCAGTTTAATAGGAAGCACTCTGAAAGTTCATTTAGTGTCTAACTTTGTCATGAGAACCCTAGGCCTTGCTTCTCTGACCAACTGCAGTACCTTGTCAAAGGACTGATACCGCACTGAGCTCACTTAGGGGTCAATAGCATCATTCACAGACCTGCCCTTGGGATAGGACAGATGCTAAATGAGGCAAAAAGTACCCTGTTACCCTTTTTTGTCACTTCCCCTAGGGGGGATACCACCAATCCAGGAACTCAGGAGTGTGCATTTGTCTTTAGTACTCTATGGCAGTAGTGTTTTGCAACATTGTAGCAGTGTCATTGTTCTCCCCAGGACCTTTTTAACGGGTGCACTACCCAGCTGATTTTACTGATCACCCGGCTAAAATTGGCCAATACAAATTTTTTTTCATTTTTAATTGCACATTTTATGTTAAAATATGCATTTAATGTGTGCTTTGGATATGCCCCTTCCGGCTTCTTCATAATGCCACCCGGCTGGCAAAATGTTCAGTGGAGAACACTGAGTGTAATATTGTTGCAAGCACTGTTGCCATATAGTGCACACTCCTTAGCTCCTATGAGCCTACGTAGATATACTCTTCAACAAAGAATACTAAAAGAACAAAGCATATCTGATTATATAAGTACATTAGAAAGTTTGTTTCAAATTTGCAATTCTTTTGAAACTGTGAAAGTTTAATTTTGACTTTACCGTCTGGTTTGCGCTTTCATTGGAAAACTGGGATAAGTTATCACTTAACGGTTTCTAATACTTTCTATGGGGCGCAAAAATGTTTTCTGTAGCAAGAACACAGGTGTCGATATTGAGCTATAGAGGCCTATTTATCAAAGGTCTGGCGGACCTGATCCGACAATGTGGATCAGGTCTGCCAGACCTCGCTGAATGCGGAGAGCAATACGCTCTCCGTATTCAGCATTGCACCAGCAGTTCTTGTGAGCTGCTGGTGCAACGCCGCCCCCTGCAGATTCGTTGCCAATCGGCCGCCAGCAGGGGGTGTCAATCAACCCAATCGTACTCGATCGGGTTGAATTGTGACGATTTCTGTCCGCCTCATCAGGGCAGGCGGACAGGTTATGGAGCAGCGATCTTTAGACCGCTGCTCCATAACTTGCGTTTCTGGCGTGTCTGAAGACTCGCCAGAAACATGGGCCGTCAAGCTCCATTTGGAGCTTGATAGATATGCCCCAGTGTGTGACATTGTAAGCAGTCGTTAAACAAAATTGCTTCCGACAGCATATTTAACGGTTGATAATAGGAGTAAATTAGAAAGTTGCTTAAAATTGCCTGCTCTATCTGAATCACGAAAGAACATTTTTGGGTTCAGTGTCCCTTTAAGGCCCTGATATTCAAAACATTGACAGACCAATGGGAAATTTCCTTTTTGGGTTTACCAGACAGTGGGGGGATGTATTTAAAGCGTGTTTACACAAAATAAAAAATTATACATATGTACATTCAGTTTCACTGTACCTTTACTAGATTTGTCACATAGACAGCCAATAGAATGCAAGCTCAATCTAATTGGCTGATTGGATCAGCCAATCCGATTGAATCAGCCAATCAGATTTTTCCTACCTTAATTCCGATTGGCTGATAGAATCCTATCAGCCAATCGGAATTCGAGGGACACCATCTTGGATGACATCCCTTAAAGGGAACCTTCATTCGGCGAGTAGGCATCGGTTGAAGAGGATGGCTCCACGTCGGCTCGCTTGAAGATGGCTCCGCTCCGGATGGATGAAGATTGAAGACGCCGCCTCGATGAAGACTTCTATTGGATGGAAGACCTCTTCAGCGCCCCTTGGATGAAGACTTCTATCGGATGGAAGACCTCTTCAGCGCCCCTTGGATGAAGACTTCTATCGGATGGAAGACCTCTTCAGCGCCCCTTGGATGAAGACTTCTATCGGATGGAAGACCTCTTCAGCGCCCCTTGGATGATGACTTCGGCCCGGCTGGGTGAACACGACTCAAGGTAGGGAAATCTTCAGGGGGGTAGCGTTAGGTTTATTTAAGGGGGGTTTGGGTGGGTTAGAGTAGGGGTATGTGGGTGGTGGGTTTTAATGTTGGGGGGGTTGTATTTTTTTTTACAGGCAAAAGAGCTGATTACTTTGGGGCATGCCCCACAAAAAAGCCCTTTTAAGGGCTGGTAAAAGAGCTGATTACTTTGTAATGTAGAATAGGGTAGGGACTTTTATTATTATTTTTTATTTATTTTATTAGGGGGCTTAGATTAGGTGTAATTAGTTTAGCATTCTTGTAATATTTTTTTATTTTCTGTAATTTAGTGTTTGTTTGTTTTTGTAATTTAGTTTAGTTTATTTAATTGTATTTAATTGTAGGTACTGGCTAGTAATTTATTTAATTAATTTAACGATAGTGTAGTGTTAGGTTTAATTGTAACTTAGGTTAGGATTTATTTTACAGGTAATTTTGTATTTCTTTTAGCTAGGTAGTTATTAAATAGTTAATAACTATTTAATAACTATTGTATTGTACCTAGTTAAAATAAATACAAAGTTACCTGTAAAATAAATATAAATCCTAAAATAGCTACAATGTAATTATTAATTACATTGTAGCTATCTTAGGGTTTATTTTACAGGTAAGTATTTAGTTTTAAATAGGAATAATTTATTTAATGATAGTGTAGTGTTAGGTGTAATTGTAACTTAGGTTAGTTTTTATTTTACAGGTAAATGTGTCTTTATTTTATCTAGGTAGCTATTAAATAGTTAATAACTATTTAATAGCTATTGTACCTAGTTAAAATAAAAACAAACTTGCCTGTAAAATAAAAATAAATCCTAAAATAGCTACAATATAATTATTAGTTATATTGTAGCTATCTTAGGGTTTATTTTATAGGTAAGTATTTAGTTTTAAATAGGATTAATTTAGTTAATAAGAGTAATTTTTATTTAGATTTATTAAAATAATATTTAAGTTAGGGGGTGTTAGGGTTAGTGTTAGACTTAGGTTTAGGGGTTAATTAGTTTAATATAGATGGCGGCGGTATAGGGGGGCAGGATAGGGGTTAATAAATTTATTATAGATGGCGACAGTGTAGGGGGGGCAGATTAGGGGTTAATATGTTTAATATAGGTGGCAGCAGGGTCCGGGAGTGGCAGTTTAGGGGTTAAACAATTTATTTAGTTGCGGCGGGGTACGGGATCGGCAGGATAGGGGTTAATACATTTATTATAGGTGGCGGCAGTATAGAGGGGGCAGGATAGGGGTTATTAAGTATTATGTAGGTGGCGGAGGGGTCCGGGAGCGGCGGTTTAGGGGTTAATACATTTATTATAGTTGCGGGGGGGTCCGGGAGCGGGCGGTTTAGGGGTTAATATATTTATTATAGTTGCGGCGGGGTCTAGGAGCGGTGGTTTAGAGGTTAATAACTTTATTTAGTTGCGGGGGGCTCCGGGGGCAGCGGTATAGGGGGTAGAACAGTATAGTATAGTGTGGGTGCTTAGTGACAGCTTATCAATAAAGCTGTAGAAAAGCCGAAGAGCAGCAAGATCGGATGAGTGATAACTATCACAGTCCGCTGCTCATCGCCCCGTACATGGTGCACGGCTTTTTGACAGATTTATTGATAACTTTGGCAAACGTATTCAGGTCCGCGGCGGCGATGTGAGGCGAGCTTAGGCGAGAGTATTGGGGCCGGCGAAGGCAGGTACGTACGGAGCTTGATAACTAGAGGCCACTATTTAATAGATACTGATATTCTATAAAGACACTAAAAAAAACTAAAAAATAGCTACTGATACTCAATAAAGATACCAATTAATATTTGACTTATATAACTAGATATGGGTAGCAGTTAAATTCATACAGCTTCAAATAATAAAATTAAATATTCTATGTTAAATTCTGATCTATAACATTTTATTACACCAATTAATATACATATTCTGAATAGATAAAATCAAATTAAAAACTAATAGTTAATTAATACTTCATAAAACCAACCCAATAAATTGATATTATAAACAACAATATGTGTTAGTAGTGCGCACTATATAACACTCTAAGTATATTCCTTGTAGATAAATAAATTCAAACATTCAAACAGTATTAGCTAAATGACCATCTGTGTAAATGTCCATCCGTAAATGATCACATGTCCTCTACTGGCCAGTAGGATGCTTTGGTGTTCGTTACTGTTGTATTTGAAAAAGAAACGGTTATTTTCACCTATTAGAAGTTATTCCACGTATTGCAAACTTTTGTATCCAAATATTTTATTCAATATAATGTTGCACGTTTCAAACTTTGTTAGTCTTTCTATCCCCAAATAGATTTGCTGTGTGTGTCGGTATTTCATGTACTACACCAGTCCAATATCCACTACACAGATTGGGTAACAGTCAATATTATATGAGACCTCAGCGGTAAAAACAAATGCCTTTTTGAATACTTATTTGCTCTCGCCCCTAATGTGCCCAAAATATCCTCTTACTTTTTGTTACCTTGCCTTCCGATGACACGTATTATTTTCCAATGTGTCTCCAGGCTAGCAGATCTACCGCCAAACAGTTCTCACGGAGTCTGCAGTGAATATTTCAGGCTTACCTTCCGATGACACGATTAATGTATTCAGCGTGTCTCCAGGCACCATAGGGTTCACACAGAGTCTGTAGCAATTATTTTCAGGCTATTTGTTCAAACACTTTTTTGCGCCTTACCGCTCTTAGATACTTTACTGTTACAGGGTAATTCCAACAGCTTGTTCTTTGCAACAATAAACTTTTAGATTGCAATCTTCGTTGTTACTTTCCTTATAGTATACAAATCTACGCGTTTCAACTCCTTCTGAGCCTTTCTCAAGATTATTCCATGAGTCCACCACCCTTTCTGTAAAAAAATGCTTCCTCAAGTTTCTCCTGAATCCATCAACCCTCTAACTTTAGATTGTGACCCCTTGTTTTGGCATTTATTTTTTTTGTGAAAAATGCTTTTAGCTTCAACTTTATTAAGTCCCTTCATATATTTGAAGGTTTCTATCATGTCACCTCTTTCCCTTCTATCCTCTAAACTATACATATTTAGATCATGGAGTCTTTCTTTGTACGTTTTATATTTTAGACAATGTACCATTTTAGTAGTCATCTTTTGGACAGCTTCTAGTTTATTTATATCTTTCTGAAGATATGGTCTCCAGAACTGTACACAGTATTCCAGATTTGGTCTAACTAATGATCTGTAAAGTGGCATAAGAACCTTGCAATTTCTGCTACTAATACCTCTCCCAATGCAACCAAGTATTCGACTGGTCTTACTGGCTGCACTGCGGCATTGTGTACCAAATTTTAAATCATCTGAAATAATAATTCCCAAGTCCCTATCTTCTTTAGTTACAGTCAGTAATGTACCATTGAGACTAAAATTGGGAAACACTGGGAAATGTTGCCACTGAAAAGGTGGCAAGACTGATATGGCTGAAAAAAAGACATGGAGGACAGTGCTTTGAATATTAGAAACCCACTGTGATGTTTGCCCATTAAAATACAGGTTACTCCCATGTAACGCCCAGTAAACTCCCACGGAACGCCTATATATTCAACATGTCTGCGTTCGACTTTGTTAATAAAGACAAACACAAAAAAATCTTCATATTAAAACTATAGGAGCTGAGGGATTGTATAGAATAATATTAGAATATGTATGTAAACTGTAAACATGATTGTACTAATCTTCTATTGTGATAGAATAGATATATAGTCAATATAGATCTATATATATATATTAATATAAATATAGAACACGTTTGCTACAGTGCAATCCCAATATTATAAGTAAAACACAATTGCCCAAATATGAATATTACAAACGCGAAAATGCTATTGCATAATTATGAAATATAATTTTGACAAAAACGAAATTGCAATCGCAATATTGTGAAGTATGACTATTGCGATCATAAATGCGTGTTCTCAATAAAATGTAAATAAGAATGTTGAAAATCTGCAATCGCAATATTAAAATAAGTTAAAAAAAACACGCCTAAGGCATGAGTGGACAAATAGGTTTAAAATTTAGGAGTCAGTAAGCCAGACAGTGATATTTGAATATAGATATATAGAGAATAATCCAAAAAGTTAGGAACCAGGGATAAAATTCTAGGAGCCAGTGGTTTCCTGGCTCCTGGGTTTGTCGAGCCCTGGCCTTAGGACATAATAGAAGATTAGTACAATCACATTTACATACATATTGTAACATTATAATACACTATCAATATGTTTAATTAACTATTGTATTGTAAGAACAGGGGTTAAGTATATGTTGACACATGTAAATTGTATTGTCATACAGTACTGTGTAAAGCGATCATTGCATTTACAATACACCTTCAATGTAGGTGGTGTTGCTACTTTGAATATATCGGTGGTGTCAGAAAAACATCGCCACTCACTGAAATGTATGGTAAAACATCTCACTGCAATGTTGCCTTTAAACAGTACTGCCAGCCCTTTTTAATATTTTGCCGGCATTCTTGACATGGCGAAGGATCCCTTTTAAATATCTCGCCGCCTTGTTGCACTTTTAATCACTGGGTCTAAGAGAGCAGTTTTAAAAAAAATAATAATAAATGTTTGAAAGGAAAGTGTTTTTGTTGTGATTTGTTTAGTCTTGTTAGGTGATTGTGTAAATGCTGTCCTGTGATTTCTAAGATTGTCATTTGTAAAGATGAAGATAAGAAAATAGAGTTTCAGAGAGTTATCACGGTGTAAGCTCTTAACATGTGCATGTAAGTTGGTAGGAAGTAGGATTTGTGCCCCGCTGTACTTTGTTTATGGTGCAAGCACTATTTATGTCCCATGAAATGTCACCAGCACCACTCAAATGCACTGCTATGCATTTTAGAAATCACCTTTTGTCCCTTATAACATTTTTATCTTGCTTATTAAAACAGCCAATAGAATGAGAGCTACTGAAATCCTATTGGCTTTTCAAAACAGTCAATAGGATTAGAGCTACTGAAATCCTATTGGCTGCTCAAATCAGCCAATAGGATTTAAGTAGCTCTGATTTGAATTTGAAGAATCAAATCAGCCAATAGGAATGCAAAGTACGCCATTTTTTTTTTTTTATTATTATTTTTTTTTTAATACTTTTTATTGAGGTCGAATATGTGAAATAACAGGTATATTGAGTTACAAAATTTGTATGCAATGAGAACCCAAAAAACAAAAACACATATCAATTGAATTACCACATTATACAGTCAAATCTGTTACTTCACAGTTCTGCAAACAGAATGCTAAAAATAGACCTCACATTTTCCGTTTTGTTACATAATAAAGTAAGAACAGCAAGCAAAGGTAGACAAGGATAAACAATGATAAACAATGATAGATAGATAACCCCTACTTGAGAGTGACAAGGCTCAAACAGAAAATCCCCTTAAAGAAACTAATGGCCTCTCTTGGACCTTTAACAATAGCGAATTTTAATTGAGGGGTATAGTAGGGGTCACTGGTGGACCATGAGTATGCAGGGCCACTCTTGGACCCTTGATAAGTATATATAATGGTGCGCTACTAACTGTACGTACATATTTATGTGAATCATATAACTATAAGAGCATACTGAGGTAAGGAAAATCTAAATAATGATAATTATAATAAAATATAATAATAAAGAAGATCAAACATAAGAAATACATTACATAAGGAATAGGAAACTAGGCAGTTAAGACTAGGCGCAATTAAGGGAGTTGGGTATAAATTGGAGAACAACGAATATAAAGCCATTTCCAAAAAATTGACTAGGAACACTAAAACATTAAAGTACCAGTTCATAATACATGTAAAGGGGAATACATCATTGGCCATTTGTGTATGAGGACACAAGTTGTTTTAAGTATAACTTAGGTAGTAATAGGAGTTATATTAACATTTGTCAGAGGACACCATTCATACAATACTTATATCTTTTCAGTTTGGTAGCTGTGTATGGCATCATATCTCAACAGAGCATTAGTGATAAGTAAAGGTTGATCCTGTCATATGAGCATGGGCCCTATGCACCACAACAGGAGGATGAATAACTTGCTCCAGCCAACTCCTAACTATGTTAATGGATTTTCTTACCTGATAGGGCATGAAATCTCCATATGGCATTAGGTAGCCTAATGTGTATATGCATTATGTGGAAGTATTCAGGAGTTATAGATCTACTTATACTCTACATTTAGGTGCAGGCGGTGATTTGGGCTAAAGATGGGAGAATACAGGTACTTGCATGACTACTATACATTTAATAACACTTGAAGAACAGATTTAAAATCAAGAGAGCCTATAAGTGATGAGGCGTGCAGCCCGAAGACTAACCTACCTACTTAAGCATAGAATCAAGTTATACAGGGAGTGCAGAATTATTAGGCAAATGAGTATTTTGACCACATCATCCTCTTTATGCATGTTGTCTTACTCCAAGCTGTATAGGCTCGAAAGCCTACTACCAATTAAGCATATTAGGTGATGTGCATCTCTGTAATGAGAAGGGGTGTGGTCTAATGACATCAACACCCTATATCAGGTGTGCATAATTATTAGGCAGCTTCCTTTCCTTTGGCAAAATGGGTCAAAAGAAGGACTTGACAGGCTTAGAAAAGTCAAAAATAGTGAGATATCTTGCAGAGAGATGCAGCACTCTTAAAATTGCAAAGCTTCTGAAGCGTGATCATCGAACAATCAAGCGTTTCATTCAAAATAGTCAACAGGGTCGCAAGAAGCGTGTGGAAAAACCAAGGCACAAAATAACTGCCCATGAACTGAGAAAAGTCAAGCGTGCAGCTGCCAAGATGCCACTTGCCACCAGTTTGGCCATATTTCAGAGCTGCAACATCACTGGAGTGCCCAAAAGCACAAGGTGTGCAATACTCAGAGACATGGCCAAGGTAAGAAAGGCTGAAAGACGACCACTACTGAAAAAGACACACAAGCTGAAACGTCAAGACTGGGCCAAGAAATATCTCAAGACTGATTTTTCTAAGGTTTTATGGACTGATGAAATGAGAGTGAGTCTTGATGGGCCAGATGGATGGGCCCGTGGCTGGATTGGTAAAGGGCAGAGAGCTCCAGTCCGACTCAGACGCCAGCAAGGTGGAGGTGGAGTACTGGTTTGGGCTGGTATCATCAAAGATGAGCTTGTGGGGCCTTTTCGGGTTGAGGATGGAGTCAAGCTCAACTCCCAGTCCTACTGCCAGTTTCTGGAAGACACCTTCTTCAAGCAGTGGTGCAGGAAGAAGTCTGCATCCTTCAAGAAAAACATGATTTTCATGCAGGACAATGCTCCATCACACGCGTCCAAGTACTCCACAGCATGGCTGGCAAGAAAGGGTATAAAAGAAGAAAATCTAATGACATGGCCTCCTTGTTCACCTGATCTGAACCCCATTGAGAACCTGTGGTCCATCATCAAATGTGAGATTTACAAGGAGGGAAAACAGTACACCTCTCTGAACAGTGTCTGGGAGGCTGTGGTTGCTGCTGCACGCAATGTTGATGGTGAACAGATCAAAACACTGACAGAATCCATGGATGGCAGGCTTTTGAGTGTCCTTGCAAAGAAAGATGGCTATATTGGTCACTGATTTGTTTTTGTTTTGTTTTTGAATGTCAGAAATGTATATTTGTGAATGTTGAGATGTTATATTGGTTTCACTGGTAAAAATAAATAATTGAAATGGGTATATATTTGTTTTTTGTTAAGTTGCCTAATAATTATGCACAGTAATAGTCACCTGCACACACAGATATCCCCCTAAAATAGCTATAACTAAAAACAAACTAAAAACTACTTCCAAAACTATTCAGCTTTGATATTAATGAGTTTTTTGGGTTCATTGAGAACATGGTTGTTGTTCAATAATAAAATTAATCCTCAAAAATACAACTTGCCTAATAATTCTGCACTCCCTGTAGAACAAAGGAGGGCCCAATGGCACCACTGGTTGTAAATAGGGAATATAGTTATTGATACTTTTATATAGCAATTTATATTTGGGGGAAGATGAGCTTCTATCCCACTTATGTCTATAGTATCATTGTTAGGTGCTGTGTACTGGCAAACTTAGAACAAAATTTGGGGAAAAAACCCTTTGATAAAGCCGAATTGCTCGGCGAAACATGTCAGGGGAGGTTGGGAGTAAAATGGGCTCCTTATAGTGTTATATAAGTTTTAATTTTCAGGAAATCGTTGATTCTGTTATTTAAATGGTGACTGACTTGTAATTATTTAAAGCAGCGGTATACCGATGACTTACTAAGTCTTTGTAGTTAATACTTAACTAACAAGCCAGACTTAATGGCTTTTATTTAACAAACAGTACGGCGAGTAACGCTGCAAAGACACATTGAAAATAAGATACCATTGTGGGAAACTGATTTAAACCACAGATAATCAGTTTTCAAGGTGGTTAAATTATTACAATTACTATGGGTAGTCACTGACATTGTATCACTGTTTGTGTCAGCTTTCTATTAGCGATGAACCAACTGCCTTAAAAGTAAAAACCTAGTATCCTTATTGACACGCTGTCATTGAAATACTCCTAGAAACTAAGTGGCTACTAACTTACAACTTTTGTCTTTGGCTTTGTTAATTTGTTAATTTACTTTGCGGCTGAAGTACACTTACTTGCAGCAAAATAACGGAGCTGCAGTAGGCGACGCTGATAATATTGAATTAACAAGTCACATTTATTGACCTATATAAATCATTTTATACCTCACCGTAGGCTCCTTATATAAGATATATCTATATTATTATTTATAGAGACTTACTTAGACGATATGATAGTATAAGAGATCAATAATCATGGCCTAAAGTTTACTGATATTACAATCAGCTGCTTAGTTTACAGAGGAGCTATATATATTAGATGAGCATGGATATACAAACTCTAGTTCAATAATAAGGCATATCAGCAATCAACTTGCTGTGCTATTAGAACTGCATCAAATACTTAATGGTCTACCATAATTTGGAATAAATCAGAGACTTAAAAAACCATAAATACACTATAGCAATTTGGATATCAGCCAGATTCTTGAATATTTTTACGATAGCCACTAGTAGACTGATGACACCCGTATAAAGGTGTTTAACTATTTATTAACTTTGGATCTACTATCAGCTCACTGAATCAAGTTATCAATTATAAAGTAATTAAAATTGAGACATAAATATCATTACAGGGGTCAATCAATATTCAGCTCAGTGTACCCATTTGGGGATAATTTTCAATGAGCATCAATATTACACTGAACCCCATATTAAAGTATATGGTATACCCCATGATACCATAACCACCACACTACATAACCTGATATTGTCTTAAGAATACTTACTATATATAAGAATGTTCTAACAATCTTGTGTGTTACTCCCACTAGTATTAGAACTTGATAACGCATAGAATCGGTTGAAATCCCAGTCCAGTTATTTATAAATGCTATTGACATTATAGCAGTTATTTACATGGTTAATTACAACTCTGTTTAGAATTCCTTTATTAGTTGAATCATTCCTGGGTTTTTAAATGTATTGTCCATTCCATTTATTTTAATACATAGTTTAATAAAAGTTATGTTTTAAATTCAATCCATATGAGCCGCCATCTTGTAACTCAGACAAAATTCCAGATTAGGGAATTAGAGTGCTAACCAAGTGTACATTTTTTTGGAGATTTTTTCCCCAAATTTTGTTCATAGAATCAGGTTATGTAACAGGGTTATGGCAATATACAGGCAATATTTAACAATTTAAATCCCCAAAGTTAATATATGCCCTGGAAACCTGAGCAGCTAAAATCAAACTATGTTAACAGAAATATGGCAGTATAGGGTCAAAGTGTATATCATGAGAACATAAGCAGCCTCATGATGAAAACAAATACGTACTGTTGTGGGAGACTGTAATAGTAAAAAGCAAAAACAAAGGCCAAGTAGTAAAGGGTGAGCTGATTGTTATGGGGATACGTAGGATAATGCTGCACATTGAATAGTTTCACAATAATGGATATAGTCACCCCACTCCGGTTTTCAAATGTTTAAAAGAGCTTGAATTAGTGGTACAATGCGGGGTGCAAACCTCCTTGCTGAGAAACTGACTGGCTATCCTGGAGTGAGCTCCAGAGTGTTCCCAGGTCAACTGATCCGTCATTTGTAGCAAGTGCAGGGAGCCCGCTCCCGGTCTTGATGGCTGGACAATGTGGGGAATAAAAGTAATCCACAGGGGAAATGAAGGTGAGTTCGCCAGTTCCAACAAAAAGTGACAGGGTCTGGAACGTACCTTCAACCGATATTTCGCGTCACAGGTCCTATATACAGGCTCCTCTCTTCCAGCCACCCGGCAGCACTTTTCGGGTGATATTGCTATGTTCACTGAGGGCGACTGCTGTGCATGTGTGGGAGCCCTGGAAGAATATGCGGCACCTCTGTTAGTAATCTCCAAGGGCTCCTTAGTCACCTCCGGTGCGCTGCTCCTCTCCCCCACTGACCGGCAAACTGAGACTTGGCTAGGAACCGGGGGCTTTATAGGGTAGGGATTGCAGTCTGCTAGTTGAGCACCATCGACTGATCTCCCGGCTGCCTTTATAGAAGTTTCTTGGGAGGGTGCTGTATCGCCACCAAGCAATCCGGAACTGCACACATCATCCCTGGGTAAGGCCTGATCTACTGAGGAGGAATGTCGCACTATAGTGATCACCTCCCCCACCTGCTCCGTAGCACTATCGCCATGCTCCAAAGGCATAAATCCTCCTGTCACCAGGATCTGGCACAACTGCCTCCCCAAGTCCTCAAAATGGTGCCGTATCAAATTCTGCATCTCCAATTCCCATTTGTCAATCGCTGCCAGGGCCATCTGGGCAGTAATTATAAGTATTTCCTTTTCAGCTATAGAAACTTAGTACGGCTCTTGCAAATGTAGAGAATGTTATCCAAATACTGGATATCGTAACCTCGGTGTACGGTGGGGGGTTAATGTGCGGCAGCCCCAGACCCACACTTCATTATCCACACAGGGCTCACTTTCCTTATTCAGTGCTGCGTAGTTGTAAAATGGCTTCTAGGCCTGTGAGAAAGTCTGCAGCGTGGCTGACTCAAAGAGCATAGGCAAAACACAGTCCAATTCTCAGCTCTTAGAGTCTATTAAATCTCAAGAACTTAATCCTTCTTATGAGTTTAAGGTAGCATCAGTTTGCTGTAAGTAATTTGCAAAAAATCTATAAGAACTCACAGAGCTTCACAGAGACGCATCTAGCCGCTTTGAGTGTAGGCTCCGCCCCCCGGTACGCCATTTTTAAACGGCTACCTTGCATTAAAGCTTCAATGTACGGCGGAAACCTATGAAGAGGACGCTCCGCGCTGGTTGTCTTCGCTGCTCTGCACTGCCGCGATGGATGAAGATGTCGCCGCCTGGATGAAGACTTCTCGCCGCCTGGATGTCCGGACTTCAGCAACCGCGAGTAGATATTCTGGGGTTAATGTTAGGTATTTTTTTTATTTTTTGGGATGTTTTTTTTTTTCAGATTAGGGTGTGGGCTTTTGAAAAAGAGCTAAATGCCCTTTTAAGGGCAATGAAAAAAGAGCTGAATGCCCTTTTAAGGGCAATGCCCATACAAATGCCCCTTTAGGGGCAATGGGTAGCTTAGGTTTTTTTTAGAGTTAGATTTTTTTATTTTGAGGGGTTGGTTGGGTGGTGGGTTTTACTGTTGGGGGGACTTGCATTTTTTTACAGGTAAAAGAGCTGTTTAACTTAGGGCAATGCTCTACAAATGGCGCTTTTAAGGGGTATTGGTAGTGTATTGTAGGCTACGGGGTGTTTTTATTTGGGGGGGCTTTTTTATTTTTATAGGGCTATTAGATTAAGTGTAATTATTTGTATTTTTGATAATTTTGTTTATTATATTTTGTAAGCTTAGTGTTTTTTATTTTTCGTAATTTAGTGTTTATTATTTTTTGTAATTTTAGATTTTTACATTTTTTTTGTAGTGTTTTTTTAATTGGTAGTATTTTTTATTTTATTAGAATAGTAAGGTTAGGTTAATTTATAGTTTAATGTTAGGTTTATTTTTATTTCACAGGTAAGTTTTTTTATTTATTTTAAGATAGTTATATTGTAAATTTAATTTAAAGTTAGGGGGGTGTTAGGTTTAGAAGTTAATAGTTTAATTTAGTGTTTTGCAATATGGGAGGCAATGTCAGGAAGCGGCGGAATAGGGGTTAATAACTTTATTATAGTGGCGGTAATGTCGGGGAGAGGCGGAATAGGGGTTAATAATTTTTATCAGTGTCGGCGATGTCGGGAGCGGCAGATTAGGGGTTAATAAATGTATTTAATAGTCACAATGTGGGTGGGCGGCAGATTAGGGGTTAATAGGTTTAATGTAGTGTTTGCGATAGTGGGAAGCAGCGGATTAAGGGTTAATAGCTTTATTATAGTGTTGGCGATGTGGGTGGGCAGCAGATTAGGGGTTAATAGGTTTATTTAATAGTTGCGATGTGGGTGAGCGATGTATTAGGGGTTAGGTATAGAGCATAACGCAAGCTTTTTAGCCTCACTGCACAACCTGTAATACTGGCACTATGAAAGTCCGACGCAAAAACGTAATTTTTTTGAGTGCGGAATGGACGTTGCGTTACAGGCTAAAATGCTTGCGGTATAGCTATACCGACACAACTCGTAATATGCGTTTTTGGCCATTACGCTGGAATTGACAATTTTTCAGCGTTAAAAGCCGTAACACAAAACTCGAAATCTACCTGAGAAGGCAGATAATTAATTCTACCTCCCTTGGCTGCCATTAACACACAGAGCAGTGATTTTATACTGTTGGGTGCCAGTGACACATATTTAACTATTTTCTAAGTCTCGGTTGTTTAATAATACAGAGATATGTTTCTACCACAATTGCTGCCAGTAACACACACAAAACAGTCATTTAAACATAAAACTGTAATTTAGCTTCCTTATTTCTAGTAACACATTATTTTATTTTGCCTTTTGTACCTCCAACTCCCAGCAGTACACAGAGCAATAATATAATCTCTTTCTACCCTCTAGCTGCCAATAGCAAATACAGAATGATAACTGAATAATTTTCTGTCCCCTGGCTGCCAGTTGCATGCATTGTAAACCTATTTGTGAAAAAAAACAGAGCAAGGATTTCTTTAGGTAATATGGGGTATTATCCCCCCCCCAAAAAAAAGGTGCTCTGACAATATGCAGAAGGACATTTGGCAGACGGACATTTGGCCGACAGACAGAAAGCTAAAGAATGTTCCGATTTCGGCCGAGGGCAGATACGTTCCAGAGTGCTCTATTCTAATCAGAGCCTCGGGCGCCGCAACTGCCTCTGGGAACCTTACCATGGGTCCCAGCCCGCACGTCTTGTAATTCTCTGTCTGGGAAATTATCTATCTATCTATCTATCAAATCTATCTATTTATCTATCAAATCTATCTATCTATCTATCTATCTATCGTATCTATCAAATGTATCTTATGCATCTATTGATCTATCTATCTATCTATCTATCTAATCTATCTATTTATCAAATCTATCTATCTCGTGGCCGGACTGTTATCTGACAGCCAACTGTGTTTCGGCCAAATGTCCGTCGGCTAAAAGTCCGGCCACGAAAAAAAAGGGGTTATAGCCCCTAGTAGTTCTCCTAAAAGGGCTTGGTTTGACAGAGTGATATTATTTAAAAATATTAATTGTTGGGAGGCATTGTGTAAATTATCTTATATAACTGACATTACATATTTCACAAGCAGGCTTTATGCCAATCTGCCTACTTGGATTTTAATAAATCATTTCTGCTGCATCAGCTGATACAGAGCGCTGTTGCTCCGAGGCACAGATTATTGAGATGTCTCATTGATGTTTTGTCATTAATTAACATGTGATAAAGTCATCTTACATATACATTTCTGCTAAAGGCATTTAAGGCATTTGTGTATGTATATATTTAAATTATTTTTAAACCTCATTCATTCCTGATGGATATATTTATATATTTTTTTCCGTCAGTATTTCTTTGTCTTCTTTAAATTTAGTCATTCTGATATTCATATTGTGAAGACCAACCGAGTATCCATGTTTTTGTTATGAGTTCACATTTGTAACAAAACCAATGCACAAGCCTAATTCGAATTATTTTTATATTTTTCCACAACAAACTTTAGCCACCAATCAGCAAGCACTGCCCAGGTGCTGGACCAAAAATGGGTAGGCTCCTAAGCTTACATTTCTGCTTTTCAAATAAAGATACTAAGAGTACGAAGAAAAATTGATAATAGGAGCAAATTAGAAAGTAGCTTAAAATTGCATGCGATGGGGGGTAGTTATCAAGCCGTCTACTTTTCTGGCTTCACCGGCCCAATACGCCCGCCTAACCTCACCTCACATCGCCGCCGCGGACCTTAAAAAATACGCCTAAGTTATCAAATAAAGCTGTCAAAAAGCCGCGAAGCGATGAGCAGCGGACTGTGAGAGTTATCACTCATCCGATCTCGCTGCCCTTCGGCTTTTTCCCAGCTTTATTGCTAGCCTGTCACTAAGCACTCACACTAAACTACACTGTTCTACCCCTATACCGGCGCCCCCGGAGCCTCCCGCAACTCAATAAAGTCAGTAACCCCTAAACCGCCGCTCCTAGACCCTGCCGCAACTCTTATAAATGTATTAACCCCTAAACTGCCGCTCCTAGACCCTGACGCAACTCTTATAAATGTATTAACCCCTAAACCGCCGCTCCCGGACACCGCTGCCACCTACAGTATACCTAGTAACCCCTATCCTGCCCCCCCTACACCGTCGCCCTCTATTATAAAATTATTAACCCCTATCCTGCTAATCCCGCACCTCTCCGCAACTAAATAAATAGTTTAACCCCTAAACCGCCGCTCTCTGAACCCGCCGCAACCTATATTAAATTTATTAACCCCTATCCTGCCCCCCCTACACCGTCGCCACCTATAATAAATGTATTAACCCCTAATCTGCCCCCCACTACACCGCCGCCACTGTAATAAAATTATTAACCCCTAAACCTAAGTCTAACCCTAACCCTAACGCCCCCCTAACTTAAATATTAATTAAATAAATATAAATAAATTAACTCTTATTAACTAAATGAATCCTATTTAAAACTAAATACTTACCTTTAAAATAAACCCTAATATAGCTACAATATAAATAATAATTATATTGTAGCTATCTTAGGATTTATTTTTATTTTACAGGTAACTTTCAATTTATTTTAACTAGGTACAATAGCTATTAAATAGTTATTAACTATTTAATAGCTTACCTAGCTAAAATAAAGAGAAATGTACCTGTTAAATAAAAACTAACCTAAGTTACAATTACACCTAACACTACACTATACTTTTTTAATAAATTATTCCTATTTAAAAATAAATACTTACCTGTAAAATAAACCCTAAGATAGCTACAATATAATTAATAATTATATTGTAGCTATCTTAGGATTTATATTTATTTTACAGGTAACTTTGTATTTATTTTAGCTAGTTAGAATAGTTATTAAATAGTTATTAACTATTTAATAACTACCTAGCTAAAAGAAATACAAAATTACCTGTAAAATAAATCCTAACCTAAGTTACAATTAAACCTAATACTACACTATCATTAAATTAATTAAATAAACTACCTACAAATAACTACAATTAAATACAATTACATAAACTAACTAAAGTACAAAAAATAAAAAAAGCTAAGTTACAAAAAATAAAAAAATAAGTTACAAACATGTTAAAAATATTACAACAATTTTAAGCTACTTACACCTAATTTAAGCCCCCTAATAAAATAACAAACCCCCCCAAAATAAAAAAATGCCCTACCCTATTCTAAATTAAATAAATTTCAAAGCTCTTTTACCTTACCAGCCCTTAAAAGGGCCATTTGTGGGGGCATGCCCCAAAGAAAACAGCTCTTTTGCCTGTAAAAGAAAAATACAACCCCCCCCCAACATTAAAACCCACCACCCACATACCCCTAATCTAACCCAAACCCCCCTTACAAAAACCTAACACTAATCCCCTGAAGATCATCCTACCTTTAGTTGTCTTCACACAGCCGAGCCACCGATGGAACTGAAGAGGACATCCGGAGCGGAAGAAGTTAATCCTCCAAGCGGCGCTGAAGAAATCTTCCATCCGATGAAGTCATCATCCAGGCGGCGCTGAAGAAAAGTCTTCGATCCGGCCGATGTCATCTTCAAAGAGGCGCTGAAGAGGTCTTCTATCCGGGCGAAGTCATCTTCCAAGCCGGGTCTTGAATCTTCCTTCCGCCGACGCGGAACCACCTTCTTCACCGACGGACTACGACGAATGACGGCTCCTTTAAGGGACGTCATCCAAGATGGCGTCCCCTCAATTCCGATTGGCTGATAGGATTCTATCAGCCAATCGGAATTAAGGTAGGAAAAATCTGATTGGCTGATGGACTACACCGACTTTTCAGTTGAAAATGGAGCATTGGCACCTGGCTGTGTAGCAAAGGGAAGGATACTGGACCATACGGCTGTTTTTTCCAGGAGATATTCCACAGAAGTTAACACAGAAGCTACCTTGTAAAATACAACCCCAATTCCAAAAAAGTTGGGACAGTATGGAAAATGCAAAAAAACAAACATAGGGGTAAATTTATTAAGCTTGCCGGAAACAGAAGTTATGAAGCAGTGATCTAAAGACCACTGCTCCATAACCTGTCTGCCTGCTTTGAGGTGGTGGACAGAAATCAACCCGATAGAATACGATGGGGTTGATTGACACTACCTGCTAGCGGCTGATTGGCCACGAATCTGCAGGGGGGCGGTATTGCACCAGCAGTTCACAAGAACTGCTGGTGCAATGATAAATGCCGACAATGTATGCTGTCAGCATTTATTGATGTGCAGCGGACATGATACACTACATTGTATCATGTCCACTCGCACATTAATAAATTGACCCCATAGAGTCATTTGCAAATTCAATTTAGCCTGTACTATATTGAAAACACATTATTAACACATTATTTGATGTTTTACTTTGTGAATTTAATGTATTTTTTAAATTATACACTCTTTTCAAATCTGATGACTGCAACACGATGTGACAAGTTGAAATAAGAAGGTGAAACAGGTGAGGCAATCATGTAATCATAGTATATAAGGAGCCTCCAAAAAAGGCCATCAAGAACAAGGATGTGTCGAGGCTTGCCAATCTGCCAACAGATGAGTCATCGAATAATCCAACACTTTGAGAACAACAGTCCCCAAAGACAAATCATTGGGATTTTAGGAATTTCACCTTCTACAGTGCAAAATATAATTAAAAGATTCAAGAAATCCAGTCAAATCTTGGTGCATAAAGGGCAAGGCCGAAAACCACTTCTGAATGTGCGTGGTCTCTGATCCCTCAGATGTCACTGTCCTAAAAAATGTCATGAGTCTGTAAGGGATATCTTGACATGGGTTTGGGAATACTTTGGTAAACCTTTGTCAGTCAACACCATTCGCCGCTGCATCCACAGATGCATGTTAAGGTTTTACTATGCAAAGCAGAAGCCATACATCAACACTGTCCAGAAGCACCGCTGACTTCTCTGGGCTCAGTCTCATCTGAGATGGACAGTAGCACAGTGGAATCATGTTTTGTGGTCAGACGATTCAACATTTCGAATACCAAAGCTAGAGTCCACAGAATGGAAGGGAGGGATACACAAGACAGGCAAACCTAAACTGAAGGCACCACTGTTTGAAGAACTTTCCTCCCAAAAGAAGCCTCAGCTGAAGAAAAAACTTTAAATTTATTAAATTTGGAAAAAGTATGCAATGATGACCAAGTGGCTGCCTTGCAAATCTGTTCCATAGAAGCATCATTTTTAAAGGCCCAAGAGGAAGAATAATTTTCTCTGGAGGCTGCAGTCCAGGTGTCTCATAAGCCAATCGAATAAAACTTCTCAACCAGAAGGAGAGAGTAGCCTTCTGACCTCCCCGTTTACTAGAAAAGACAACAAAAAGAGCAGAAGATTGACGAAAATCTCTCGTAGCCTGTATATAGATCCTTAAAGCACGTACAACATCCATATTGTGCAATAACCGCTCCTTCTTAGAGGAAGAATTAGGAAAAAATGAAGGAACAACAATTTCTTGGTTAATATTGTGTTCCAAGACCACCTTAGGTAGAAATCCTAACAGTACGGAGAACAGCCATATACGCATGAAGAATAAGATAAGGAGAATCACACTATAGAGCCAAAAGCTTTAAAAATCTACAGGCAGAGGAGATTGCCAGCAGAAACAAAACCTTCCAGGACAATAACTTGATATCAACAGAATGCATAGGCTCAAATGGAGCCTCCTGTAGAACTTTAAGAACCAAACTAAGATTCCAAGGAGGAGCAAGAGACCTAAACACAGGCCTGATTCTAACCAAAGCCTGGACAAAAGATTGAACATCTGGCAAAATTGCCAGATGCTTCTGCAGAAGAATTGACAGAGCCGAAATCTGACCCTTTAGGGTACTGACTAATAAACCCTTCTCCAGGCCCTTCTGAAGAAAGGACATAATATGGGGAATTTTTAACTGACTCCAAGAAAAACCCCTAGATCAGCACCAATGAAGGTATTTACGCAATACCTTATAATAAATCTTACAAGCCTGAATCATAGTCTCAATAAATTTCACAGAAAAACCTTGTCTGGACAAGACTAAGAATTCAATCTCCAAGCAGTCAGCTTCAGAGAGATTAAGTTTGGATGGAGGAAGGGACCCTGAAGTAGAAGATCCTTCCTCAGAGGAAATTTCCACGGGGGAAATGAGGACATCCTCACTAGGTCTGCAAACCAAGTTCTGTGAGGCCACACTGGAGCTATTAGAATCACTGAAGCCTGCTCCTGTTTGATATGAGCTATTACCCGAGGAAGGAGGGCAACCGGAGGAAACAGATAAATTAGACCAAAATCCCATGGCACTGTCAGGGTGTCTACCAGAGCTGCTTGAGGATCTCCTGATCTTGCTCTGTATCTTGGAAGCTTGGTATTTAGACGAGATGCCATCAGATCCAGCTCCGGAACTCCCCACTTGAGGGTTAACATCGAGAAAACTTCCGGATGGAGGGGCCAATCCCCTGTATGAAACGTCTGCCTGCTCAGATAATCCGCTTCCCAGTTGTCCACCCCTGGGATATGAATGGCAGAGAGATGACAATTGTGAGGCTCTGCCTACTGAAGAATGTGAGTCACCTCCTTCATAGCTAATAAGCTCCGGGTTCCTCCTTGGTGGTTGATATACGCCCCGAAGTGATGTTGTCCGATTGAAATCTGATAAAGCGGACTAAACTCAATTGAGGCCAAGCTGATAGAGAATTAAGAATTCTAGGATATTTATAGGGAGGGCAGACACCCCCTGAGTCCAAAGTACCTGTGCTTTTAGGGACCCCCAAACTGCTTCCCAACCTAACAGGCTGGCATCCGTGGTCACAATCTCCCAAGAAGGTCTCAGGAAACAAGTGCCCTGAGACAAATGGTCCTGGGAGATCCACCAAGACAGAGACATCCTTGTCTGAGAGTCTAAAACTATCTAAAACTATCCTCTGAGAGAGATCCGAGTGGTCTCCGTTCCATTGATTGAGCATACATAACTGTAAAGGTCTCAGATAGAAGCGAGCAAATGGAATAATGTCCATGGATGCCACCATGAGACCCAATTACTTCCATGCATACAGCCACCAATGGACGAACAGAGGACTGAAGAGAACGACAGGCCTCCAGAAGCTTGAATTTTCTGACCTCCGTCAAAAAAATCTTCATAGATACAGAGTCTATGATTGTACCCAGAAAACATACCCTGGTACTTGGCACCAAGGAACTTTTCCCTAGATTCACCTTCCACCCGTGAGAGAGGAGAATAGCTAACAGAGAATCTGTATGGTACCTTGCTAACTGAAAAGATGGTGCCTGGACCAAGATAGCGTCCAGGTAAGGAGCAACCGCAATCCCTAGAGATCTGTCCACAGCCAAATGAGCCCCTAGAACCTTTGTAAAGATTTGAAGAGCAGTGGCGAAGCCAAAAGGCAGAGCTACAAATTAGAAATGTTGATCCAAAAAAAGCGAACCTCAGGAACTTAAAATGTTCCCTGTGGATAGGCACATGAAGATTCGCATCCTTTAGGTTTATAGTGGTCATAAACTGACCCTCCTGAACTAGAGGAATAATAGAATGAATAGTCTCTATTTTGAAGGACTTGTTGAGAGACTATAAGTCTAGAATGGGTCCAAAAGTTCCCTCCTTGGGAACTACAAAAAGATTTGAATAAAATCCCTGATCCTGTTCTGCTAGAGGAACTGGGATAATCACTCCCAGAGAGGACAAATCCCTTACGCAGTCTAAGAAGGCCTCTCCCTTTACCTGGTTTACAGATAATCTTGATAATAGGAATCTGTCCCTGAGGGGACAAGGCTTGAATCCTATCCTGTTTTCCTGGAGGACTACATCCATTGCCCAAGGATATGGAACATTGTGAATCCAAACCTGCTGAAAAAAGAAAGCCTGTCCCCTACCTGATCCAGTACTGGATCGGGGGTGGCCCCTTCATGCTGACTCAGTGGAAGGCTTTCTGGATTGCTTACCCTTGTTCCAGGGTTGGCTAGCTCTCCAAGAAATCTTGGCTTGCTCAGATTTAGAAGGCGAGGAAGATCTCTGTCCCTTGAAGTTATAAAAGGAACTAAAATTAGAAGTCTGACGACCCTTGGGTCTATTCTTCTTATCCTGTGGTAAAAACAAACAAACTCCCTTTCCACCAGGAACTGTGGAAATGATCTTTGCCAGACCAGGAGCAAATAAAGTCTTACCCTTAAAAGGTAGAGACAGAAGCTTGGATTTAGAAGTCACATCCACAGACCAAGACTTTAACCAAAGGGCTTTACGGGCTAGTATCGCAAAACTAGAAATCTTGGCTCTCAGCCTAACAATGTGCATACTGGCGTCACAGATAAAAGTATTAGCCAGCTTTAGAGCCTTGATCCTATCCTGGATCTCCTCTATAGTAGTCTCCTCTGAAATTAGATCAGACAAAGAATCACGCCGATAAGAGTCTGCACCAGCAACTGTCGCAATACTAGCAACTGGTTGCCACTACAAACCCTGATAAAGAAATGTCTTTCTTAAATAACCCTCCAGTTTCTTATCCATACGGTCTCTAAAAGGGGAACTATCCTTGAGAGGAATAGTTCTGTTGGCTAAGGTAGATATAGCGCCCTCAGATCTCGCACTGAATCAGCAACAGGAAACGTCTTTTTAAACACAGGAGATGGGTTAAAAGGAACACCCGGCTTCTCCGATTCCTGAGATATAATGTCAGACATGCGATCTGGAATAGGAAAAACCTCCACAGATTTAGGTTTGACAACAAAAACTCTATTCAGTTTATAAGCCTTTTAGGAGCCTCTGTAAGAGTCATCCAAAGTAGCTAAAACCTCTTTAAAAATTAAACGGAGATGCTCCAGTTTAAATCTAAAATTAACCTCCTCAGAATCTATTGTACTAGAAAATGCAGATTCTGAATCAGAGATCTCGCCTTCAGAAGCTGCAGAGGAATGATCCTCGCTAAATAACTGAGAAAGACTAACCAAATCAGTCTTGGCGGAATCAGAACCCAAAGAAAACTAGGTAAAGCACAGAAGTCAACTGCACAGCAAAATCTTTAGGCAAACAAACACTCCAAGAGACTGACTGAGAGGAACCGCAGGGCACTGCATGTGAATCTGTTAAAGACTGGGACATGTTAAAAAAATGCTGAGACAACCCTGAACAGCATTATCCTGAGAAAAAGAAGGCTCAGATAAGGAATCCTTATCCTTACATAGTAAAACCTTATTAAGGCAAGGGGAGCAAAATTGCACAGGCGGTATAGCCTTGGCATCTGCACAATAAAGATATTTATAAAATGACAGAGAAAGCTTGGGATCGACTTCCATAGTAAATAAAAGAGCCCTTTATTTCCCTTATACTCTAATTTCAATATTTAAAAAATTTAAATAAAACTCTAAGCATAGATAAATAATTATTAAAACTGGCACCTCACCCAACCTCACTCCAATCCACACCAGCAGATAAATCCTGTTCAAACTGCAGATCCTAGAGATCTGCAAACATCAGAGAGGAGCGATAGGCAGGAAAAACAATCTAATGCTAGAAAATCCGGTCTGTCTCCTTGAAAATCCGTCTTCCAAACAGCCGGCTAGAAACAAACTGTTCAGCACTCAGGAAGAAACAGAGCGGTTACATGATCGCAAATTCAAAAGTAAGGTGCGTTCCAACAACTTTCTTAAAGGGATATTACCCAAACTAAATAAAAGGTAAACTTGTGCAAACAAACCCCCAAACCCAAAATCAAATAAAGCCTTCACATGACAGAACAGTGCCCTGAACTGCTGCCCAATAAATCCCCAACCTTTAAAAGGGATATTCAGTCACATAAGGATCCACATTTGTTCTCTAAGTATCCTTTTTTGTTTTTAAACAAGGAACTCCTAAGTGCTGCATCCTTCTCACCTAGAAGGTAAAAGCACTTACCTGTGGATCCGCTGTAGCGCAGGTACAGCAAACAGGTGTGACAGAGTCCTCACTGACATAGACCTGTAGATAAAGAAAAAACAGAGTAACCAACCCTGGTTTTCTATATTGGGGTAGCAAAAATGTTGGAAGGTAAGCAAAGACCACCTCGCCATCTTCCAACTGCTAAAAGCCACTATTACTCTTACTAAATAGAATTACATGGACACAGCATAACCCCAATCCTTGCTTGCAGTACCCATTAAAGGATTAACAACTTGATTTCTTCAGACACCTTTCTTCGCACATCACCTACAATGTTACACAGGCAAAGAATGACTGTGGATTATGGGTAATGGGAGGATACTTGAAGCTTTGCTGGGGTGTTCTTTGCCTCCACCTAGTGGCCAGGAGTTTAATTCCTACTAGTAATTAAAAGGATTTGTGGACTCTCCATACTATTAGAAAGAAATGTGTATTCTTTGAATTATTTTGTGAGGAAATTTTTTTTTATAAAAATAAAAGACCCTTTCCTGACGGGACTAATTTGTCTACATCGGAACAAAGTTTCAATGTAAACAAATTGAAATTGCGCGCTCTCCATTCTGCCCCATCCCCTCTCCCCCCCTCCTCTACCCAGTCCTAAAACTCTCTATTGGATATTATCCAATGGGCAGGAAATATATCATTTAGAGTGAACTCCGTAAAACTAATAGAATTCAAAAAGCGAGAGATAATATGTTTTTGATTTATAATCGGATACGTTTTAATTATAGGAGACCAGTCTAACAAAAAATGTGTTATTATTTTTTTCTGATGCGGTTTTAACATGAAAAGATTCAAATATAATTTGATTTTGTATTTCCTTAAGGAAGAGAGAAAAATCAGGGGTAGAATGTGCTTTCCAATTTTTAAGAATAAGATGTCTGGCTGCTAATATGATAGTATTCAGCACCTTCCGAAAAGGGGAGGGAGTTTATTGAATTTCTTTTTGGGCAATACCAAAACATATGTTACACATCGGCATTAAGCGACATGCAACGTGGGCAGGGGAACTGTTGAGATGGGAAGAATCTCACTGTGATGGATACCCCTGGCTACCCCGACTGGGTAGCTCCGCCAAAAGGGGTCCTGCTTCCTCCCTGCTGACTGCAGCTATGTAGCTGGCAAGTGACCACAGCCTGTAGACACCCCTGATGCCTGACAGCACCAGTACTCAGTATCCCACACTGTGGCAGACTCCAGCTACCCAGACTAGGTAGCTCTTCCAGCGTGTCCTTCCTCTGCCTGGAACAGGCTGCTATGTAGCTCAGGATAGTGATTTTAGCTGGAGCTCACCCAAATAACTAGACACACTAGCATTCAGGTTACACAGGAACTCATTTTATTGAAAACATACACTCCTTTTATACAGACAGTTCATCTTGATAAGACCCTGGATAATCCCACTATTTTCCCGCCATTCCCGTCCTCCAGACAGCCTGGCACCTCCATAGGAGCCACAGTCTCACATAATCCCAATACTTAGGGGTGGCGGTTTCGGGTGATCCCAGTGGAGCGGCGGCACTTCCAGGGTGTCATTTTAAAGCTCTAAGTCCCCAGATGCCACAGTCCAAAAATCAGCATGATTTGTTACTGGGGACCGGAGTTACAGTCCATTGAATTTATGGGGTTAGGGGTGTCCAAAGCCCCCAGTTCCCAAAGGAGCTCCCCTCCCTTAATTACCCCACCTCTTGTCCTCCCTAGGGCTAATCCCCAAAAGAGCGGAGCTCTGGGGCATATAGTTGCTGGAGCGACGTGGGGTAAAGTTAGCGGGTTTCCTGCTGTCCAGTGGCCGACCGGGAGTTCCAGGAGCCTGGCCAGCCTGAGAGGGGTTAGGCGGGTATCAGTTGTGAGGCGGCCGAACGGGAGTTCCAGGAGCCCGGCCAGCCTAGGAGGGTTTTCCTGGTCATAAACCAACTCTTCTCTGAACACAAAAACATGCCAAAATAAAGCAAACAAACAGTCTCCAGAGATGGTGGTTGCTCTGAGGAGCACAAAACCACTGAGAAACAACAGGGGTGAGGTTGTAGGGGGGGGTAGCCTTAGCCATCTGATATCTGTGACATCTCCCCCCCTCCAGTTTGGCAGACCCGGCTAGACCCTTAATGGGTCGGCCTGGGGCTGTCCGACGGTGGCCCTCCACTTCTCGGTTGCTGAGAGAGGTTATCCCATCTCTCCTGAGCTTGGGGCACCCTGGGGGGGGGGGGTTCCTGCTGGAGTTTATACCCTGCACCCTGGGCGCAGGGATAGTCACATAATGCAAAGTCCCAAACAAGTTTGCTAAGGCCGGCTCCCAAACAATTGCTGTTCCACAAGTTCCAGTGTCCTTAAGTTCCATGGCCAAACTGTCTCCCTCTGTGACACTCTGTTGAGAACCGGCTGACCCACCCACAAACAAAGCCAGTGCCAGTTTCCCGGCAGTATACCCACCCCAGACTGTAGGTTGAGGTTGCTCCTTGATGGGGCAGGCAAAACTCGGGTGCCCAAACTTGTGGCACCAACTGCATGAGCGGTTACCCCTCTTGCCTGCCCCCTGTGAGATATACTCCAGGACAAGAAAAGGGTAGAGACCCTGCCAAGCTACTGAGGGGAGAGTCCGTCCGTCTCTTCTCCTGAGAAGGAGATCAACCGCTGGGGAGGGAGGTCTGCTACCTCCACTCCATGGGAAACTGTGCTGCCGCTGGGGAGAGAGACAAACTCTCTCCTCTCCCAATACCCATCTCTTCCTGCAAGGGTTTGCCTGTAAGGGGAGGGAGGACGACTACCTCCGCTCCCGGGGGATGGCTCTGCTGCTGGGGAGGGAGACCGACTGTCTCCTCACCCAGGAAGGGGTTCTGTTTAAGGGGAGGGAGGATGACTACCTCCGCTCCCAGGGGATGGCTCTGCCGCTGGGGAGAGAGACCGACTGTCTCCTCTCCTGGCTCTTGGCTCTGCCGCTGGGGAGAGAGACCGACTGTCTTCTCTCCCGGGAAGGGGTTCAGTTTACGGGGAGGGAGGACGACTACCTCCGCTCCCAGGGGATGGCTCTGCTGCTGGGGAGAGAGACCGACTGTCTCCTCTCCCGGCTCCTGGCTCTGCCGCTGGGGAGATAGACCGACTGTCTCCTCTCCCGGGAAGGGGTTCTGTTTACGGGGAGGGAGGACGACTACCTCCACTCCCAGGGGATGGCTCTGCCGCTGGGGAGAGAGACCGGCTGTCTCCTCTCCCAGCTCCTGGCTCTGCCACTGGGGAGAGAGACCGACTGTCTCCTCTCCCGGGAAGGGGTTCTGTTTATGGGAAGGGAGGACGACTACCTCCGCTCCCAGGGGATGGCTCTGCTGCTGGGGAGAGAGACTGACTGTCTCCTCTCCCGGCTCCTGGCTCTGCCGCTGGGGAGAGAGACCGACTGTCTCCACTCCTGGGAAGGGGTTCTGTTTACGGGGAGGGAGGACGACTTCCTCCACTCCCAGGGGATGGCTCTGCCACTGGGGAGAGAGACCGACTGTCTCCTCTCCCAGCTCCTGGCTCTGCCGCTGGGGAGAGAGACCGACTGTCTCCTCTCCCGGGAAGGGTTTTTGTTAACAGGGAGGGAGGACAACTACCTCCGCTCCCAGGGGATGGTTCTGCCGCTGGGGAGAGAGACTGACTGTCCCCTCTCCAGGCTCCTGGCTCTGCCGCTGGGGAGAGAGACCGACTGTCTCCACTCCCGGGAAGGGGTTCTGCTGCTGGGGAGAGTTATTGACATCCATCTCTACCTGCAAGGGGTTCTCTGTAAGGGGAGGGAGGACAACTACCTCCGCTCCCAGGTTTCCTGGAGCTGTTACAGGTGCTGGGAAGAGGCCGGCGGCTCTCTGCCCTGTTGTCAGCACTTCTGCTGGGGTGACTCCCTTGTCCAAGTCTATAAGCTCAGAGCCAGACTGCTGATCAGGATCCAGCAGCCCTGGTTCCCTTTCTCTTTGCTGCCACTCCTCCACAGTCGAGCTCCATGAATCCCAGAGGGATGCACCCCAGATCTGTATGCCCCTGGCACGCTGCTTAGCGAGATCCAGCAGCCTCTTGTATTCCTTGACCAGTGCCTCTTCCTGGTTAATTATAAAATCCAGATCATCCAGCAGCCAGGTCTCCTCCAAGAGATCCAGCAGTTCCTCTTGGAGCCCAGAGATATCCTCCAGACCCTGATCTGTCTCGCTCCCAAACTGTGGGTCCTCTGTCCTTTTTGTAAACAACAATCCAGGGCCGCTGAAGCCAAAGCCCTCTGTGGGGGATCCTTCCTCCAGTCATGGCTGCGCTTGCATAGCGAGCCATTGGAGGGCTCGATAGCCGTCCTCCACCCACATCTCTTGCTGGATCAGTCTATGTAGAATAGCTAGCAATTCCTTCTTTGGCTGTTCTCCCAGGAAAGGCAGTCTCACGGTCCACCGTACCCGGAATCTCGTGTCATTCATGGGGAGGACCTTTCCTTTTTCCTGCTCCTGTTGCAGAGCCTCCCACCAAAGGTCTCGGAGGGCAAGGTTCCTCCATGTCAGAACGTCCTGTTCCGAACAAGGATCCTTTGTTCCAGTCAGCATCTTTTGTACTCTCCCTAGGAACTCTGCCTCCATATTTACCGGCTACTGTGGTACATCTCCTCTGTCAGCAGGAGCCTTGTAAAAGAAGCAGATCCCACCGCTGCCAGCAAATGTGACGGATACCCCCGGCTACCCCGACTGGGTAGCTCCGCCAAAAGGGGTCCTGCTTCCTCCCTGCCGACTGCAGCTATGTAGCTGGCAAGTGACCACAGCCTGTAGACACCCCTGATGCCTGACAGCACAGTACTCAGTGTTCCACACTGTGGCAGACTCCAGCTACCCAGACTAGGTAGCTCTTCCAGTGTGTCCTTCCTCTGCCTGGAACAGGCTGCTATGTAGCTCAGGATAGTGATTTTAGCTGGAGCTCACCCAAATAACTAGACACACTAGCATTCAGGTTACACAGGAACTCATTTTATTGAAAAGATACACTCCCTTTATACAGACAGTTCATCTTGATAAGACCCTGGACAATCCCACTATTTTCCAACCATTCCTGCCCTCCAGACAGCCTGGCACCTCCATAGGAGCCACAGTCTCACATAATCCCAATACTTAGGGGTGGCGGTTTCGGGTGATCCTGGTGGAGCGGAGTGGTGTCATTTTAAAGCTATCGGTCCCCAGATGCCACAGTCCAAAAATCAGCATGATTCGTTACTGGGGACCGGAGTTACAGTCCGTTGAAGTTACGGGGTTAGGGGTGTCCAAAGCCCCCAGTTCCCAAAGGAGCTCCCCTCCGTTAATTACCCCACCTCTTGTCCTCCCTAGGGGCTACTAATCCCCAAAAGAGCGGAGCTCTGGGGCATATGGTTGCTGGAGCGACGTGGGGTAAAGTTAGCGGGTTTCCTGCTGTCCTGTGGCCGACCGGGAGTTCCAGGAGCCTGGCCAGCCTGAGACGGGTTAGGCGGGTGTCCGTTGTGAGGCGGCCGACCGGGAGTTCCAGGAGCCCGGCCAGCCTAGGAGGGTTTTCCTGGTCATAAACCAACCCTTCTCTGAACACATAAAGCAAACAGTCTCCAGAGATGGTGGTTGCTCTGAGGAGCACAAAACCACTGAGAAACAACAGGGGTGAGGTTGTAGGGGGTGTGGGGTAGCCTTAGCCATCTGATATCCGTGACACTCACCATCTTAGAAGGTGATAAATAATAATTATTCAGAAGTTTCATATGTGATTCTTTCTATAACATTGAGATCTCACACTCACCCAAAACTGCAAAACTATATCTGATAAAGTTTGGGTCTAAGGTAGGAAAGAAAAACATCCAATAATTGGATAATTTATTAAGGAATAATTGACTTTGTTTATTGAGCATAATATTATAGATAAGTGAAATTGAAGAACTGCCTGCTGCAAATTTTTTAATGCAGGATTTAATATCGGACCAGCAATCTAACAAACCCCTATCCCAGTCTTGATTATTAACATACCGCTAGATTTAGAGTTTTGTCGGTGAAGACCTGCGGTGCTAGCAAGGCTTTTTTTTCCAGCGCACCCTTAAAGGGACATGAAACCCATGATTTAGAAAGAGCATGCAATTTTAAACAACTTTCTAATTTACTTCTATTATCTAATTTGCTTCACTGTTTTGATATTCCTTGCTGGAAAGCATATCTAGATAGGCTCAGAAGCTTCTGATTGGTGGCTGCACACAGATGCCTCGTGTGATTGGCTCACCCATGTGCATTGCTATTTCTTCAGCAAACGATATCTAAAGAATTAAGCAAATTAGATAATAGAAGTAAATTGGAATGTTGTTTAAAATAGTTTTCTCTATCTGAACCATGAAAGAAAATGTTTGGGTTTAATGTCCCTTTAAGCCAACGCTGGTATTACGAGTTTTCTGAATGGCTGCGTTAGCCTCAGAAAAGTGAGTGTTGAGCAAATTTAGCTCCACTTCCACCCTCAATACCAGCGTTGCTTACGGTAGCGGTAAGCTGGAAAAAGGTGCTCGTGCACGATATCCCCATAGGAAACAAAAGCGTTCAGCTCCTAAAAATGCAGCGTTCAGCTCCTAACGCAGCCCCATTGTTTCCTATTGGGAAACACTCTCTAAGTCTACACCTAACACCCTAACCTGAACCCCGAGTCTAAACACCCCTAACCTTACACTTATTAACCCCTAATCTGCCGCCCCCGCAATCGCTGACACCTGCATTATATTATTAACCCCTAATCTGCCGCTCCGGACATCGCCACAGCCTACATTATAGCTATGAACCCCTAATCTGCTACCCCTAACATCGCTGATGCCTATATTATATTTATTACCCCCATAATCTGCCCCCCCTCCACTTCCCCGCCACCTACCTACACTTATTAACCCCTATTCTGCCAACCGGACATCGCCGCCACTATAATAAATGTATTAACCCCTAAACCTCCGCACTCCCACCTCGCAAACACTATAATAAATTTTATTAACCCCTAATCTGCCCTCCCTAACATCGCCGCCACCTACCTACAATTATTACCCCTAATCTCCCGCCCCCAACGTCGCTGCTACTATAATAAAGTTATTAACCCCTAAACCTAAGTCTAACCCTAACACCCCCCTAAGTTAAATATAATTTAAATAAAACAAACTAAATTTACTATTAATTAATACAATTAAATAAACTAAACTATAATACAAAAACAAACAAACACTAAATTACAGAAAATAAAAAAAAATTACAAGAAGTTTAAACTAATTACACCTAATCTAAGCCCCCTAATAAAATAAAAAAAGCCCCCCAAAATAATAAAATGCCCTACCCTATCCTAAATTACAAAGTAATCAGCTCTTTTACCAGCCCTTTAAAGGGATTTTTGCGGGGCATTGCCCCAAAGTAATCAGCTCTTTTACCTGTAAATTAAAATACAATACCCCCCAACATTACAACCCACCACCCACATACCCCTACTCTAAAACCCACCCAAACCCCCTTAAAAAAAACACACTAACCCCCTGAAAATCTCCCTACCTTGAGTCGTCTTCACCCAGCCGAGCCAAATTCTTCATCCAAGCGGGGCAGAAGAGGTCCTCCATCCAGTTGAAGTGTTCTGATCAGCCAATAGAATGCGAGGTCAATCCAATTGGCTGATTGGATCAGCCAATCAGATTGAACTTCAATCTGATTGGCTGATTGAATCAGCCAATCAGATTTTTCCTAACTTAATTCGGATTGGCTGATAGAATCCTATCAGCCAATCGGAATTCGAGGGACACCATCTTGAATGACGTAATTAAAACGAACCGTCATTCTTCGGGAAGTCATCGGCCACTCCGGATGGATGAAGATAGAAGATGCCATTTGGATGAAGACTTCAATCGGATGGAAGACCTCTTCTGCCCCGCTTGGATGAAGACTTCAACTGGATGGAGGACCTCTTCTGCCCTGCTTGGATGAAGAATTTGGCTCGGCTGGGTGAAGACGACTCAAGGTAGGGAGATCTTCAGGGGATTAGTGTTAGGTTTTTTAAGGGGGGTTTGGGTGGGTTTTAGAGTAGGGGTATGTGGGTGGTGGGTTGTAATGTTCGGGGGGTATTGTATTTTTATTTACAGGTAAAAGAGCTTATTACTTTGGGGCAATGCCCCGCAAAAAGCCCTTTTAAGGGCTGGTAAAAGAGCTGATTACTTTGTAATTTAGGATAGGGTAGGGCATTTTATTATTTTGGGTGGCTTTTTTATTTTATTAGGGGGCTTAGATTAGAAACTTCTTGTAATTTTTTTTATTTTCTGTAATTTAGTGGAGATTTTTTTTGTATTATAGTTTAGTTTATTTAATTGCATTTAATTTGATCTAATTGTAGGTAATTTAGTTAATACATTTATTTATAGTGTAGTGTTAGGTGTATTTGTAACTTAGGTTAGGATTTATTTTACAGGTAATTTTGTAATTATTTTAACTAGGTAGCTATTAAATAGTTATTAACTATTTAATAGCTATTGTACCTAGTTAAAATAAATACAAAGTTGCCTGTAAAATAAATATAAATCCTAAACATAGCAACAATGTAACTATTAGTTATATTGTAGCTATATTATGGTTTATTTTATAGGTAAGTATTTATTTTTAAATAGGAAACATGTATTTAATTATAGTAAATTTAGTTAGTTTTATTTAAATTATTTTTAACTTAGGGGGGTGTTAGGGTTAGGGTTAGACTTAGGTTTAGGGGTTAATAACTTTATTATAGTAGCGGCGACGTTGGGGGGGAGAAATTAGGGGTTAATAATTGTAGGTAGGTGGCGGCGATGTTAGGGAGGGCAGGCTAGGGGTTAATAAAATTTATTATAGTATTTGCGAGGCGGGAGTGCGGCGGTTTAGGGGTTAATACATTTATTATAGTGGCGGTGATGTCCGGTCGGCAGATTAGGGGTTAATAAGTGTAGGTAGGTGGCGGCGAGGTTGGGGGGGGCAGATTAGGGGGTAATAGGGATAATGTAGGTGGCGGCGATGTCCGGTCGGAAGATTAGGGGTTAAAATTTTTTATTATAGTGTTAGCAATGTGGGGGGGGGGGGGGGCTCGGTTTAGGGGTTCATAGGTAGTTTATGGGTGTTAGTGTACTTTATAGCACTGTAGTTAAGAGCTTAGCACATAAAGCTCTTAACTACTGACTTTTTTTTGCAGTTGGAGTCTTGGCGGTAGGGGCTGTACCGCTCACTTCTTCCAAGACTCGTAAGTAAGCGTTAGGCAAATCCCATAGAAAAGATGGGATACGCAATTGACTTAAGGGGATTTGGGGTAGCCTCGAGTCGCGGAAAGAAAGTGAGCGGTAGACCCTTTCCTGCCTGACTCGTAATACCAGCGTTAGATAAAAAGCACCCCTTAACGCTACTTTTTAAGGATAACGCAGAACTCTAGGCGATAATGTCTTACTTAAAGTTATGCAAACCAATCAGCTCTTGAAAGATTAAATTGCTGTATGATATCCGAATGTGGTAAAATAAGCCCATCTTCAGCGATTATTTGATTAATGAATTTAAGTTCTTTTTCTGCCATAATAAAACAAAACCTTCTGGAAATGTCCTGGGGTAAATTGTGGATTACCAATTATGGGAAGATATTCAGAAAATCTGAAGTCAACTACAAGGAGGGAGCAAAATGTTTGCCAAGCATTAATTATATTTTAAAAGGATATTTGACATAGTATATTTAGAGGTAATTAATTACAAGGGCAATGTATAATGGCCTTTAAAGAAAATAGGGCGATAAAATGACTTTCTAAATCAATTGAAGTAAACCCCTCAGTTTCAACAAGCCAATCAATGTCAATTACTAGCGCGGCTATATTATATAGCTTAACGTCTGGGAGAGAAAGACCGTCTGTCACTGATTTTTGCATCAATTTATTTTCTGTATCAGGGGAACATAATTTAATTTATACCAACGTTTAGGATCCCTTTGTAAATAGATGCCAAGGTATCTGAAGGAATCAACTGTTTTAAATGGGTAATTTTGATAACTAAGAGTGGTCTTACTAACCCATAGAAGTTTACTTTTCTTATAATGTATCATATATCCTGAGAAGGACCTGAATAGCATAAACAATTGAAGAACTAACTGAATAGTATGGGATGTATTATGTAAAAAGAGAAGTAAATCATCAGCATACAGGAGAATTTTCAGGGAGTATTTACCGAACGAAATTCCTTCTAAGGTGTCCCTTAAATAGATAGCTAGCGGTTCCAGCGCAATATTAAAGAGGAGTGGGGATAACGGACAATCCTGCCTCGTACCTCTTTTGAGATAGATTTTAAGGGAAAGTGTCCCATTAATAAGAAGATATGATATGGGGTTGTTATAAATATTATGAATAAAGTGCGTGATCTGACTATTAAATCCAAAGTTATCTAATGCCTTAAAAAGATGTCCCCAAGTAATTGAATCAAAGGCCTTTTCAGCATCAAGTGTAAGTATTGCAGTATATTTAATCTTTTGATTCCTCTCTTTGTTGACTTCGTTCCAGGAGTAATCTAAAAAAGTGACAACTTTACAGAGATTTTTAGTTAGGTTTCTCCTTTTCATAAATCCAGTTTGATCTGAATGGATAATTTTATCAAGACAAGGATTGAATCTATCCGTAATAATAGAGATTAGAATTTTATAGTCTACATTTAGGACCGAAATAGGCCTATATGAGGTTAAGTCTTCAGGGTTTTTACCTTTTTAAGAATCAGAGAAATTTTTGCAGCTGTAAAATAAGTGGACATTGGGAGATTGGATAAATAATAGTTATTGTATAACTTTACCAATACATCTTTAATCTCATCCGACAGAAGAAAGTCTGGGCCGGCTGCTTTATTTAATTTAGTCTTTTTTATAGCAAGCTCAATCTCATCGGCCAAAATAGGAAGATTTAAAATGGACAATTCTTCATTGGTGACTTTTGGAATCTTGACGTTGGACCAAAACAAATCTTGATTGTTAAGATTAGGTTCAGTCCCTGAATATAATTGTTGGTAAAAGGAGAAGAATGCATTACCGATATCCTTAGGATCAGTATATCTATTATTGCCAGATTTGATAGCATAGATATAGTTTTTACTTTTTCTATTTTTTCTGAGTTTGGCCAAATGTTTTGCAGAGGAACCATAGAAACCTCTATAATGATTACTAATTTTTAATTCTTTTGCCTGAGATTTTTGTTTTAAGAATATATCCCTCTACTTTCTGGCTTCAGCATATTTATTCCAGTTAATCCAAGAAGAGGCCAGTTGAAATCTCCTATAGGCATTTTTCACCCGATTGGCAAACTGGATTACTGAGGCTATTATTTTCTTATTCCAAAAACTGAGATATGATTTAATCTCACCATGTAACACCGCCTTGGAAGCTTCCCAGAATGTTTCTGTCTTATTATAGGAAGGGATATTAAAGGTATAGAAATCCTTCAATTTTTGTTTCAACTAGTTTGTAAATCTAGGATTATTAAGGAAAAAACACGAAAAAGAGAAGTATTGATTTTTATCTTTAGCATTAAAAGAAGAGGAAACTGATAGGGATACGATTGCATGATCCAATATTATTATCTCACTTATTCCTGCTTTCATTCTTAAAATAGAAAGTGTTTCTGAATGAAGAGAAAATCAATCCTGTAAAAGGTCTTAAAAGACTTAGATTCACATAAATATATACCTTTTATTTTTAACCCTCCAGATATCAGTTAATTTAAGTTTATGACAGAATTTATTAAAACATGTCGCAGCCTTATTATGCTCTTTCAATTTTTTTGTTAGAAAATCTGTCCAGTTCTGGACATAACAACATATTAAAATCATCTCCAGAGATGAGATTCTCTCCAATAAAAGGGAACAGTTTCAATTTGATTTTCTGCCAAAATGGGGGGGGGGGGGGGATATATTGGGGTCATAGACATTACAGAATATGAATTTAGTATTTTGAATTAAGATTTGTAGGATGATATAACGTGAAATATATTTTTGTAGACACTGTTAATTTAAACTTATTTCACAACAAAAAATTGAAGTAGTGGTAATCAGAGAGGACCATCTTATTTAGAAGCAGGGTTACAATCCTTAAAGGGCAAAGGAAAGGGTTGATAAGCCCAGCCAGCTGTATAGGCAACAATAACAACCAAAAAAAAAAGAAGCGGATTGAAGAAAGTAATATACTTGCAGCTTGGAAGGTGAAGGGTGGTCTTTTAATGAGCTGGGTTTCCGTAGAACCTCATAGCAAGTGCAACAGAGAGCAGCCAAGGTGCCCATGGGAATTACTGGATACTTTGCAGGATGTCGAGAACCTCTTGTAGCCGCGAGGAGGGAACCACCAAGCACACACAATTCCGACCTACAAGCGACATCCTCAGAGTTCCAACCCAGATTACGTCACCAGGGACCTGTATCCAGCAGGCGTCTTGTGATGCCTGGTATTCGGCTGTAGTGCTGTCAGCGGGAGTCGATCCTGGCTTCACCAAGGGAACCCTCTTCACGGGTGTTGCAGGACCTGCCGCAGGCAAAAACTGCGAATGGGAGACATCCACCGCTAAGGCCCGCAATAGACCAAGCACCCAAACAGCCCCAAAATGGATCCGGAGCCAAGGGCAATAGCGGTGTGGAGCACAATTTTCCGGACCTTCGAGTCTATGCTAGTAGCTACATGATGCGAATGCACAGCGTGCGCTAGCTCCTCCCACAACGGAAGTCTCCGTATAAATGGGTTTTTATTAACAAACATATTCCAAACTTCCCACCTCACGAATATTAGACAAAATAATATATTTTTTAAGACAAATTATCCATCCAAAATTTGTCTGACTCTCTACTACTTCAAACTTAAAGGGACACGAAACCCAATTTATTTATTTCATGATTCAGATAGAGTATACATTTGGAAACAACCTTAAAGGGCCATAATACCCAAATGTTTAAACACTTGAAAGTGATGCAGTATAGCTGTAAAAAGATGACTAGAAAATATCACTTGAACATCTCTATGTAAAAAAGAAAGATATTTTACCTCAAAAGTTTCTCAGTAGCCACATCCCATTGTAAAGGACTTCTAAGCAGCATATCAGTATGTCTGTCCTGGGAGAGCCGAAGGAGCGAGCTTACGTGCACTCTCATGGTATTTCCCTATTCAGTGTAAGGAAGTTTACAGAGAAATCTCATGAGAGTTAAGTGAAATCTCATGAGATCACAGTAAAAGAGTTCATGACCTCAGCACTGTTGATGCTGATTGGCTGCTGTTCATTTCTTCATTTTTTTAATTTGTTTTTTACCTGCAGCTGGGCTGCAGCTGAGTATAACTTTTTACACAGAACTTACTCTGCTGAGCTGAGGAAATTGTGAGGTAAATATCTTCCTTTTTAACAGAGAGATGCTCAGGTGATATTTTCCTGTCAGCTTTTTACAGTTATAATGCATCAGTTTCAAGTGATTTAGCATATGAGCATTATGTCCCTTTAAAGTTTACATCTATTATCAATTTTTCTTCATTCTCTTGGTATCCTTTCTTGAAGAAGCAGCAATGCACTACTGGGAGCTTGCTGAAAATATCAGCCAATCATAAGAGCCATATATATGCAGCAGCCAATCAGTAGCTAGCTCCCGGTTCCTGAGACTACCTAGGTATGCTTTTCAATAAAGTATACTAAGAGTATAAAACAAATTAGATAAAAGAAGTAAATTGGAAAATTGTTCAAAAATGTATGCTATATCTGAATCATGAAAAAAAAATTGAGTTCATGTCCCTTTAATACTGTATGAGTCTTGCCAAAGAAAGTAAAAAATTTAACTTAAAGGGACAGTCAACACCAGAAGAATTTATGTTGTTTTAAGAGATAGATACAGGTGGCCCTCGGTTTACAGCGGTTCAATTTGCACCGTTTCAGAATAACAACCTTTTTTTTCCAGTCATGTGACTGCTATTGAAAAAGCATTGAGAAGCAGTGCATTCATTAAAATAGCCAGTAGGTGGAGCTGTCCACTTGTGTTGCAGTTAAGCCAAGCAAGCTGAAATTAATCAGTTAACCAGAGCTGAGCTATCAAGCAGATTTCAAAGGAACAAGATCTTCCTGTCTATAAATCAGTCCAGATAGGAATGCATAGAAAGAACTGTTTGCAGAAAAATGCAAGTGAAGTCTGTGTTGTGTGATTATTTAATTAGGTTTATAATGCTGTTTACCATTTAAAATCTTCATTTCAAAGCTTTAAAAATAATGTATTAGGTGTTACTTATAATAATTTTGAGAGGGGCCTGGAACCTAACTCCCTCACTTCCCATTGACTTACATTATAAACTGGGTTTCAATTTACAACGGTTTCGATTTACAACCATTCCTTCTGGAACCTAACCCCGGCGTAAACTGAGGGCTACCTGTAATCCCTTAATTACCAATTCCCTAGTTTTGCATAAACAACACAGTTATAATTATACACGTTTTACCTCTGTAATTACCTTGTATCTAAGCCTCAGCAGACTGCCCCCTTATTTCAGTTCTTTTGACAGACTTGCATTTTAGCCAATCAGAGCTGTCTCCATGGTAAATTCAAGTGCATAAGCTCAATGTTATCTATATGAAACACGTGAAGTAATGCCCTCTAGTGGTGAAAAATGCATTTTGATTAGAGGCGGCCTTCAAGGTCTAAGAAATTAGCATATGAACCTCCTAGGTTTAGCTTTCAACTAAGAATACCAAGAAAACAAAGCAAAATTGGTGATAAAAGTAAATTGGAAAGTTGTTTAAAATGACATGCTCTTTTTGAAACATGAAAGTTTTTTTTGGACTTGACTGTCCCTTTAAAGTCAAAATTAAACTTTCATGATTCAGATAGAGCATTCAATTTTAAAACAAAAACTTTCATATTTATTTTCATTATTTCATTGTGTACAGTCTTTTTATATGCACAGTTTTTGAGGCACCAGCCCCTATTAAACATGTGCAAGAGTTCACGGTATATACGTATATAAGTGTCTGATAGTACCATACTACAAAACTGGAACTCAGGTTGTATGAGATGCAAGTAGTGTGTCAATATAAATGTCCTTCTCCTCCACTTTACAGGGGAATACTACCTAAAATGTATCAGTCGAATGCTCCAAAGAGTGGTACTCACTGCTCACAGAAGTGTGGCATCAATAGCTCTAAGATTTGCTCTCAGTTATTATAAAGGCACAATTTATTCAGTGGGTTACATATAAAATGTCATACAGTCACTCTGGGGTTAATGGATAATTAACCAGCCATTACAAGTGGCTGGTTATGGCTACCATGAGCAATTAGCACTCCAAAAATTAATCAGAGATTAGATTTTCTAAAAGTGCCCCAAATGCCCTCAAAATAGAGGGCGTTATAGTTTTTTATTAAAAAAATGTAGTAGTCTTTTTTTTTTTAAGGGGCTTTAAAATTTGTGGGAGTGGGGTGTTAGAAAATAAACTGCACTGAACATTGCCTTTATATTGTGTTCTATGATTTTTTTTTTTTTTTGTGATCTATGATTTTAAGAAAGCGATATTTAGCACTCCACTTATAATCAGGTCCTAAATAAATGCTTAATAGAATGATGCATTGAAAGAAAAGATTAGTCTAAGAATAACATGTAGATGTTTTTTTTTAAGTTTTATTAGTTGTTTAAATATTGATAAACTAGTCCTAAAGCCCGTGTACACGGGCCAATTTTTTAGGTACCGCGGTTCCAACCCTTGCTCCCTCTCTCTCCCCCCTCTCTTTTGCGCTCTCTCTCCCCCCTCTCTTTTGAGTTCTCTCTCTCCCCCTTATTTTGCACTCTCCCCCCTCTTTTGCTCTCTCTCTCTCCCCTTTTTTGCTCTCTCTCTCCCCTCTTGTGCTCTCTCTCCCCCCTCTTTTGCTCTCTCCCACCTCTTTTGCTCTCGCTCCCCTCTTTTGCTCGCTCTCTCTCCCCCCCCCCTCATCTGCTCTCTCCCCCCTCTTGCTCTCTCTCTCCCCTATTTTGCTCTCTCCCCCCTCTTTTGCTCTCTCTCTCCCCCCTCTTTTGCTCTCTCTCTCCCCCCTCTTTTGCGCTCTCTCTCTCTCTCTCCCCCCCCTCTCTTTTGCTCTCTCTCCCCCCTCTTTTGCGCTCTCTCTCTCTCTCTCCCCCCTCTCTTTTGCTCTCTCCCCCTCTCTTTTGCTCTCTCCCCCCTCTCTTTTGCTCTCTCTCCCCCTCTCTTTTGCTCTCTCTTCCCCTCTCTTTTGCTCTTTCTCCCCCTCTCTTTTGCTCTCTCTTCCCCTCTTTTTCACTCTCTCTTCCCCTCTTTTGCGCTCTCTCCCCCTTCTCTTTTGCGCTCTCTCCCCCTCTCTTTTGCACTCTCTCTCCCCCTCTTTTGTGCACTCTCTCTCCCCCCTCTCTTTTAAACTCTCTCTCCCCCCCCTCTCTTTTGAGCTCTCCCCCCCCCCTCTCTTTTGAGCTCTCTCTCTCTCCCCCCACTCTTTTGCGCTCTTTCACCCCTCTTTTTTGCGCTCTCTCCCCCTCTTTTTTGCGCTCTCTCCCCCTCTCTTTTGTGCTTTCTCCCCCTTGCGCTCTCTCCCCCTCTTTTTTGCACTCTCTCCCCCTCTTTTTTGCTCTCTCCCCCTCTCTTTTGCGCTCTCTCTCTCCCTCTTTTGCTCTCTCTCTCCCTCTTTTGCACTCTGTCTCCCCCTTCTCTTTTGCGCTCTCTCCTCCCTCTTTTGCGCTCTCTTTTAAACTCTCCCCCCTCTCTTTTGCGCTCGCTCTCTCCCCCCTCTTTTTTGCGCTCTCTCTCCCCCTCTCTTTTGTGCTTTCTCCCCCTTGCGCTCTCTCCCCCTCTTTTTTGCGCTCTCTTCCCCTCTTTTTTGCTCTCTCCCCCTCTCTTTTGCGCTCTCTCTCTCCCTCTTTTGCTCTCTCTCTCCCTCTTTTGCACTCTGTCTCCCCCTTCTCTTTTGCGCTCTCTCCCCCCCTCTTTTGCGCTCTCTTTTAAACTCTCCCCCCTCTCTTTTGTGCTCTCTCTCCCCCCTCTCTTTTGCACTCTCTCTCCCCCCTCTCTTTTGAGCTCTCTCTCTCCCCCTCTTTTGTGCGCTCTCTCTCCCCCTCTCTTGCACTCTCTCCCCCTCTCTTGCGCTCTCTCCCCCTCTCTTTTGCGCTCTCTCTCTCCCTCTTTTGTGCTCTCTCTCCCACCTCTCTTTTAAGCTCTCTCTCCCCCCTCTCTTTTGAGCTCTCTCCCCCCTCTCTCTCCCCCTCTTTCTCTCCCACTCTCTTGCGCTCTCTCTCCCTCTTTTGCTCTTGCCCCTCTTCTGCTCGCTTTCTTTCTTTCCTTCCTTCCTTCCTCTGTTTTGGTCTCTCCCGCCGGCCACGCCCCTCCCGCACGCTCCCACGAGGCCACGCCCCTCGTCACACCCGCTGGCCACACCCCCACGCCCGCCGGCCACGCCCCCATCACGGCACGCCCGGCGCCGGTCACGCCCCCACCAGGCAGCTTCCGCAGTGCGCACTACTCTGCAGCTGAAGGCCAGGTGTGTTTGTCCGCGCGCAGTCTCTACTGTGCATGACGGCTTTAGACAAACACACTTGGCCTTGGCCTTTTATAATATAGGATTAAGTGTAAAGTTTTAGTGTCTATAAAACAATGGGAGCTGCCATGTTGTAACTTAGGTTACCTTCTCTGCTGTGGCCAATTACAGACCGTTATAAATAGGTCACTAGAGTGTGCAGCCAATGGCTGTGTGGAATATAACAGTGTTCTGCACTTCCATTTCTAACTGAAAAGCTCACAATTTCAGAAGGGAATTACAGAAAAGAAGACAAAATAAATAATAAAATATATTGAAAGTTTTTTTCATACACACGATTTGTTATTTTATATTACCCATTTAATGTCCCTTTAATCATATTGAATCACAATGATTCAAAACTGAACAAAGAAATGTAAGTTCTGGAACACACATTCAAAGAAAATTTGCACTGTAGAACCCTGGATTTTTCAAATGCAATTTAGGAGTGTTTGAAATATACTTTTTATTTTTCCTCATTTACTTTACTTTAGATACGTTTTGCTAACAGATGGAGTTAATCAGTCACGAGTTCCCCACCCACTATTCTGCAAATCTGTGTTCTCTAAAGACTTTGCCGTCTTATGAATACAGTTATGTTTACTGACTGATTGATTTGTGAAGAGTCACTAGTTTCATGTTACTACCAGGTAAGCTGAGATGACGTCTCATTCACACTTTTGTGTTGTAATAGCTTTATATGAAAGGGTTAAGGGTTCAACTTGTTTAAATAGACTGTGTTAGGGATATTATTATTAATATTTAATGGTTTGGGAGTAATGATCATTTTTTTAAATCTATTATTCACACCCATGTATCCAGCAAGAGGAAAGATGATACATTCTACAGCATTAGACTGGAAATTTGCAAACAAATACAAGAGTTACTGCTCAATCTGTTTTATGTGTTTAATTTAAAGGGACATTCAAGTCAAAACTGAAATGCACATAGATGAATTACATCTTTGAATAGAAACATATTTGCAATATAATTGAATTGGCAAAAATGTTTCTAGTAAAAGTTATCCCTGTTTTAGTCTTAACATTTTTCTCTGCACGTGCATGTGAAGCTATCTAGATATTCTCAGTGCACCAGCATTTTAAATACTGCAGCTGTTCAGAGCATCAGGGGGGCTTGCATCTTGTCAGCAGTTAACACACTGAGTCAAGCACCTTAGGCTCTCTGACCAAGTGCTGTGTTTAAAATGCTGGTGCACGGTGCATACTTAAATACACTTTTGAAACAGCTATAGCTTTTATTAGAAACATTTTTGCTAAAACGCGTATATTACAAAAATTATTCTATTTAAAACTGAAATTAACCCATGTGGATTCCAATTTTGGCTGGAATGTCTATTTAAGTTTTTAATAGCACCTCGATACATGCTTTTGACTTTTGAATCTATTCACAAATTTATAGTTTGGCAAATTAATTTGTTATCCAGTTGACTAAAAGTTTGAAAATGTGTTAAAGGGATAGGAAAGTCAAAATGAAACGTGCATGATTCAGATAGATCATCTCATTTTCAGACACTTTTAAATTCACTTCTATTTTCAAATGTGCTTCGTTCTCTTAATACGCACATATCCTACTCTAGTGGGAGCTGCTGCTAATTGGTGCCTGCACACATTTCTCTCTTGTGATTGGCTAAATAGATATTTTCAGCTTCCTGCCAGTAGTGCAATTCTGTCCCTTCAGCAATGGATAACAAGAGAATGAAGAAAATGTGATAATAGAATTAAATTGGAAAGTTGTTTAATATTGTATGTTCTGTCTGAATCGTAAAAGAAAATTTTGGGGTTTACTATCCCTTTAAGTGAGTTGGTTCAGTATTTTAATTAATATGCAAAAATGTAAATGTTTTGAATGGAGAAATAGTCAAATATTAATAGGCATGTGTTCGAGCTCAGACTAAAATGTAATAAACTTACAAGATCCACTTCACTTTTGGTTAAGCAAAGATAATTTGAACCCCTTTAATATGTGTGTATGATGAACTAATGTCTTCTCTCTGATTTTATTAAGAAATCTAAAAGCATCATCAAGAGCCTAAATAGCTTGGCACATAAGTACCTTGTTATTGTAATAAAGAGATACTAAACCCAATTTTTTCTTTCATGATTCAGAACATGCAATTTTAAGCAACTTTCTAATTTACTCCTATTATCCAATTTTCTCTTTGTATCTTTATTTGAAAAGCTGGAATCTAAGTTTACAAAACGGCCCATCTTTGGTTCAGCACCAGGGTAACGCTTGCTAATTGGTGGCTAAATGTAGCCACCAATCAGCAAGTGCTACCCAGGACGCTGAAACAAAAATGGGCCGGTTCCTAAACTTAGATTTCTTGCTTTTTCAAATAAACATCACAAGAGAACAAAGAAAAATTGATAATAGGAGTAAATTAGAAATTTGCTTAAAATTGCATGTTCTATCTGAATCATGAAAGAAAAAATTTGGGTTTAGTATCCCTTTAAAGTTCACAGGTTCAAATCGCATTTTAGGCAATATGTTTCAATAGTCATACATCAGAAATTATAGAGATATAATTAAAATTTACAAAAAGATGTGCAACTCATATAGCCTTTTACTTTGTGTGGATTATACATACAAAATTATTGGCTTGAATAACCTTAAAGGGACAGTAAAGTCAAAAATAAATTTGCATGATTCAGATTGTGGGGCCGAATTATCAAGCTCTGAATGGAGCTTCATGCCCCTGTTTCCGCGCAAGCCTTCAGGTTTGCCGGAAACAGCAGTTATGAAGACCGCCGCTCCATAACTGGTTCGCTGCTTCTGAGGCTGCGGTCTGCAATCCGCACGATCCTATACGATTGGGCTGATTGACACCCCCTGCTAGCAGCCGATTGGCCGCGAATCTGCAGGGGGCGATATTGCACAAGCAGTTCTGGTGAACTGCTTGTGCAATGATAAATGCTGACAACGTATGCTATCGGCATTTATCGATGTGCAGCAGACATGATACGCTACATCCTATCATGTCCGCTCGCACTTTGATAAATATGCCCCATAGTCAGTGTCATTTTGTTAGTAAAACTATCATTGCTTTGCAGCTCCTTATCTGATTTCCCTTCTCAGCACAATGAGTGGGAGATGTGACAAGGTTAGGATTCTGAAGTCTGTAGTGTGCATCTCCAATTCTAAAATGCCTAATTATCAGATTTAAAGGATCAGTGTACTGTATATTATTTTACCCATAATGAGTTTCCAATGACTTGTTAGCTACAAAGTATAAAATGTATGAAAATTAGCTTTTTTTGTTTTGTTTTTTTTTGTATACAAAATAGCTGGTTTTGTTCTTTCAAATCACAACCTTTCAAATTGGGTTAAGCTTGCAGGGAAATCAGATTGCCCTATTAACCCCTAAACCGCCAATAGCCCACCGCATTATACCCCTACTCTACTTAACCCCTAAACCGCCAATAGCCCACCACAATAAACTTCCTTACCTTTTAACCCCTACACTGCCAATAGCCCACCGCATTATACCCCTACACTACTTAACCCCTAAACCGCAAATAGCCCACCACAATAAACTTCCTAACCTTTTAACCCCTACACTGCCAATAGCCCACCTCATTATACCCCTACACTATTTAACCCTTAAATTGCCACAACCCCCTACTGCAAGAAACCCTCTAACCTATTACCCCTAAACTGCCACAACCCCCTAATGTAAACTACCCCTACACTACTTAAAGGGACATAATACTCATATGCTAAATCACTTGAAACTGATGCAGTATAACTGTAAAAAGCTGACAGGAAAATATCACCTGAGCATCTCTATGTAAAAAATGTAAAAAAGGAAGATATTTTACCTCACAATCTCCTCAGCTCAGCAGAGTAAGTTCTGTGCAAAAAGTTATACTTCACGTGCTCCCAGCTGCAGGTAAAAAAAAAAATAAAATGAAGAAATTAACAGCAGCCAATCAGCATCAGCAGTTCTGAGGTCATGAACTCTTACTGTGATCTCATGAGATTTGACTTAACTCTCATGAGATTTCATAGTAAGCTTCCTTTACCTGATTGGTGAAATAATATGAGAGTTCACGAGGCTCATCCCCTAAGCTGTCCCAGGACAAACACACTAAAATGCTGCTTAGAAATCCTTTACAATGGGAGGTGGCTACTGAGGAACTTTTGAGGTAAAATATCTTTCTTTTTTACATAGAGATGTTCAGGTGATATTTTCTAGACAGCTTTTTACAGCTATGCTGCATCACTTTCAAGTGTTTAAACATTTGGGTATTATGGTCCTTTAACTACTTAACAGCTAACCCCCCCAGGTACCTACCTTAACACCCCCTAAGTTACACTAAAATTACACAAAATTAAAAAGCACATTACAAAAAAAACAAAGCACACCAAAAATGAAAAAAAAAAGAAATAAAACAGTTATGACTATCTTAAAACCAAAGTACCCTAAAAAAAAGCTCATACTAACACTAAAACCTACTCTAACAATTGCACTGAAAGGGACATTTTATAGGGCATATCCCTAAAGGGATTTAGCTCTTTTGTGATTTAAAAAAATAAATAAAAAATACCCTATTCTAAAAAAAGATTGCCCTAAGAAGGACATTTGGTAGGGCAGTGCCCTAAAGGGAATAAAGCTCTTTTGACCTGATATAAAAAATGTCCTATTGTAAAATAAAAAATTCTATCCTAAAAAAAGATTTCCTTGAAAAGGGCATTTAGTAGGGCATTGCCCCTAGAATGGCATTTGGTAGGTGGGTCTTCTGGCTATGCACAATATACCCTACAGTGAACTAATTTTAGAGAAAATGGTTTTATACTTTATACTTTTCACACAAATATTTCTTTGATACTTTGGGTTGATTTATGCTTGTGCAATGCCGCCCCCTGCATATTCATGGCCAATTGGTCGCTATCAGGGGGTGTCGATCATCCCAATCGTATCTGATCGGGATGATTGCTGTCCGCCACATCAGAGGTGGCGGATGAGTTAGGGACCGCCTCTTCTTAACTTATGTTTCAGGTGGACCCGAAACTTCGGGGGTAGATTGCAGCAACCACTGCTTGATAAATCTACCCCTTTGTGTGAAAATCAATAAATCCGGCTTTGAGACGATTGTGTTGGGGACTTTGACAAACAACAGACATACCGGTTTCGGGAGTAACATCGGGAGTAGCATGATATAAGTGAGAATACCCATATACTAACTACTTCTTTTGGAATAAATTTACTACTCCATGAAGCCCTGAGTGGGGGGTGAAACGCATGTAGGCTATGGCTTATGCAGTTGCTTTATTGGATTAGTGCCGGTTTGCAGAGATTGAGGAGATCCAGTGCAAAAAACGCTATACATTGCTATGCAAGCAAGACTCTTGACCCACATTGCTCCACTTCGTCCTCTAATTGGCTGACTTGGGACACACATTGATTGAGTGGAAGATACCGGTGCCTACGACTTAATGCACGTGTAAGCTATCTGCAACAAATCTATTTTAATTCAGCCACTTCATTTTGCCTTACAGTTTGAGCTCACTTTGGCTATAACTGCCTAGACTCGAATGGCCTTACAATTTATGCTCATGTAAACTTTGTATCGCATTTCGTATAAGTGAACTGATGGAGCTATACTATTAATGCATACATGCGCACATGTGGCGGCATAACAACACAGAACTTTGCTGCCCTTTAATACAGCTTGTGACCTGCTACCAACAAATATATGTGCCTTGCTGCTGGTGCCTGAATCTATTTGTATTCAATTAATAGCATTTTCCATCCTGCAATTTATACATGTTGCGTACTTTGTACCTGTTAGTTTTGAAACTTTGAATCATATATTGCGATCTGTTGGCAACATTTGTTTCATATCTTATTACATTTCTTCCAGTCGGCATAGATCCCTTCTCTTACCCACACTAGCATACACCCTTCTGCTATTGTGGTTTGAGCTAGTGATTGGTTGGGTGTTGCTGGCCGGATTATACATCTGTGAAATATTCCGGTAATTTGCAAATTTTAAAGAGTGGTGTAGATCCTGTATTTTGAAGCTACCCAAACATTATTCTCCTATTGGTGGAACTTTTGGATGGCTGTGGTGTTGTCAGCCCTTTAAAAAATATACTGGACTGCTGATATGAATTTTTGGTATTCGACATATGGGGGCCGATTTACTAAGCAGACAATCAGCCCCAATGCATCTGTTTCCGCGCGAGCCTTAAGACCGCTGCTCCTTAACTCGTCCGCTACCTCTGAGGAGGCGGACAGCAATGAGCCCGATCGGATATGATCGGATTGATTGACACCCCCTGCTAGTGGCCGAGAATCTGCAGGAGGATGCATTGCACAAGCATTTCTTGTGAAATGCTTGTGCAATGATAAAGAATTTGACAGACATAAAATCATACTTTTGCATCCGCAAGGCCACTTTTAAAGGGAAATCAGAAAATGTGGTATTCAAGTGATTATAAAGAAATTTGAAGAATCAGGAGAGATCAAGGACAAAAATGGACTGGAAGGCCAAGAAAACTTTCAAAATCTGATGAGAAGTTTCTCAGAGTTTCTTCTTTGAGACACCGGAAAAAGTCCAGCAAGCACCTGGCTCAGCATCTGGCAGCTTCATCGGGATGCCAAGTTGACCCTTCTACAGTCCGAATGAAGCTTGGTCAGGAATGGTCTTTGTAGAAGCAGCCAAAACTTAACCACTTTTTCCGAAAGGAACAGGGTGAAAAGGCTAAGATATGCTAAAGCTCACAAAGATTGGAATGAAGATTAGTGGAAAAGAGTATTATGGAGTGACGAATCCAAGTTTGAAATTTTTGGGTCCAATCGTGGACAATATGTGAGAAGAAGAGTTGGAGAGAGATGGAAGAATGAGTGCTTGCCTTCAGTGAAACACGGTGGAGGGTCTGTCCTGGTTTGGGGCTGAATTTCTACTAGTGGTGTTGGCAATATTGTCCGAATTAGTGGTATCATGAATGTTGAAAAGTACAGACAGGTTTTAATTCATCATGCTATTCCTTCTGGAAAGTGCCTGATTGGGAATGGTTTTATTTTTCAGCATGATAATGATACCAAGCACACTACCGTACCAATGCAGTGAAATCATATTTGGAGAGAAAAACAGCTGATAAAACAGTCATGGACCAGACCTAAATATTAAAGAGGCAGTATGGGATCACCTGAACAGAGAAAGAAATAAAAGACAACCTAAATCTAAAGAAGAACTCCGGGAAGTGCTGAAAGAAGCCTTGTATAATATACCCGAAGATTATTTCATAAACTTCAGGACAGTCTCCCCAAAAGAGTTCAAGATGTGATTAGTGCCAAGGGGGGTCACACTAAATACTGACTTTTGCTTGAAGAAGCAATTTTGTTCTGAAAAATGTGTTTTTTTAAAATATTTTATGTACATATTTTCTTTATTTTCTGTTTGTATCTTAATAAAAAGACCACAAAATAGTCAATAAAACTTTGCTAAAACAACAAATCTAATGGAGGCCTAAGACTTTCACACAGTACTGTGTGTGTGTAAATATATATATTTATATTTGTGTGTGTATATATATATATATATATATACAGTATATATATATATATATATATATATATATATATATATATATATATATATATATACATATATATACTATATAAGGTTAGAAGCTTCTTCCTCCTACTATATACGTATAATCTCGGTTTTATCATTTTTTACGTTTATGGGATGCAAGTGTATCCTAGTATTGATTTATAGTCATATAGAGGGACCCTCAAGACATTTCATAACCAGAATGACGATAGTAGAGAGAAATTTTGATAAGTTTGTTGGATTTAGTTTTGTACCTTGGAGATATTTAACGTAACTCAAATAATTGCTTACTTATATACCAGTACACTGTAACGTGGAATGATTTATGCTAAGAGTATGGTATTAGTCTTGCAGATATCACCATGAGTAATGACAGCCTGACCTGAAGGGAGGGGCATGTTCCAATTAAGAGGAATGCTCAACCGGATGGCAGTATCTTTGAGATAGTGCTAGTATGTGGGCGTGAAATGCGTCAGGTGGGCTCCCCTGTTTGCAGCCAGTGTATTTTTGCAGCTATTATGTTTTTATACTTTTTTTTCAATAAAGATTGTTTTTATGAACCACACTCATTGCTCTTTTACTGTGAATTCCAGTTATAAAGCTCCCATTTAGAAGTTCACATGGCACATATAGACTGTCTCCAGAGGAATATTCTTCAATAGGCCATCTAGTCATAAGTCAATAGGTGGCAATTTTATTTATTTATTTTTAAATTTTATGTGTTAATATTGTTATTATCGGTTATTTGTAGAGTGCCAACAGATTCCGCAGAGCTAATGTGTTTTTTTTAAATCTATAAACAGAGACCTTGAATGAATAAAAGCTCACACTTTGTTGTTGAAAAATAAAGGTCACATCTCATCCTACAGCTTAGCAGGTGCTTGATCAGGGTGGTCTCCAGATTTCTGGCTATTATATCTCGAAATTTCTGCAGTACAGAACGACAGGAACTAAACCCTCACTAGTAACATCTGGTCTGGATGCTCCCCAGTTCCCTGCTGACCTATGGGGTGACCTCTTCTGTGCTTTATGTGAAGACCACAGACAATATTTAATGGCGTCATCTGTAATTCTGTTCTAACTAAATGTGTTTTATTCTTTTATTTATGGGTTTGTGTATTGTGTGTGTTTTCCTATTTTAATTTGATACTGATATTTGCATAATTTGTTAATGCCAGAATACGGAGCAGTGTGTAAATGTTTTTGTCTTACTTGGGTATAATAATGTTCTAGTTGCGTTATCCTTTTTCTGCAAAATAATTATTGAGGTTTAAAGGGACAGTAAAGTCATAATTAGACATCCATGATTTAGACAGAGCATATAATTTTAAACAAATTTTAAATTTACTTCTATTATTTAATCTGCTTCCTTCTCTTGATATCCTTTGCTGAAAGGTTTATCTAGGTAAGCTCAGGAGCAGTAAAGAACCTAGGTTCTAGCTGCTGATTGGTGGCTGCATATACCGATTGTCATTGGCTCACCCATGCGTTCAATTAGAAACCAGTAGTGCACTGCTGCTCCTTCAACAAATGATACAAAGCGAATGAAACAAATTTGATAATAGAAGTAAATTGGAAAATTGTTTAAAATTGTATGTTCTACCTAAATCACAAAAAAAATAATTGGGTTTCATGTCCCTTTAATGCATATTAATTATACTGCATTTATCCTGATATAACGATGTAACTGTTTTAATTAGCACATTGATCATTTTAAAAGGAATTCTCATGCATTTTGGTGCTTTGGCGATTTCTTTAAAGGGACAGTCAATATGACACTTTCATGTTTTAAATATAGCATGCAATTTTAAGAGACATACCAACATAATTCTATTATAAAATGTACTTTGTTCTTTTGGTATCCTTTTGTTGAAAAGCATTTTTGGGAGCTAGTTGGTGGATACACACATATGCCTCTTGTCATTGGTTCTCCTGATATGTTTATCTAGGCCACTGTATCGCATTGCTGCTTTGGAGTGGATTTAGGGTCAGATTAGGGGGCCTATTTATGAAATGTCTGTCCGACATGATCCGATCAGCGGATCATGTCCGACAGACATTGCTGAATGCGGAGAGCAATACGCTCTCCGCATTCAGCATTGCACCAGCAGCTCTTGTGAACTGCTGGTACAACGCCGCCCCCTGCAGATTCGCGGCCAATCGGCCGCTAGCAGGGGTGTCAATCAACCAGGGGGTGTCAATCAAGCACGGGCCTTCAAGCTCCATACAGAGCTTGATAAATAGGCCCCTAGGAGTGGAGTGCAAATTAGTTATTTCGGGTTTTGGCGTTCGTTTGAGTGTAGGTTAAATTGCGCTGGTATTACAATATGAAAGTAAATGCAGTTCAAGTGCAACCTCAGAGCTTTTGTTAACTGTTTTGCGAAACAAAAAGATCTCATAAAACACATCAAAAATACAATACAAAGTACAGTTACACTCATATTAACACCATATCATAAAAATTATTTCTAAAAAATATTGCCAAAAAAAGTTATAAGGGCTCAAAGATATGAGGTCTCAACTGTTATACAAGAAAGGCTATGGGGAATATTTGTCAATGCCCCGTGTTTCCGGTGAGCCTACAGAAGTTATGAAGCAGCGGTCTAAAGACCGCTGCTCCATAACCTGTCCACCTGTTCTGAGGTGGCGGACAGACTTCGCCAGAAATCAACCCGATCGTATTGCACCCCCTGCTAGCAGCCGATTGGCCACGAATCTGCAGGGGGCGGCATTGCACAAGCAGTTTACAAGAACTGCTGGTGCAATGTTAAAAGCCGACAGCGTATGCTATCGGCATTTATCGATGTGCAGCAGACAAGATATGCAATAACGGATCATGTCCGCTTGCACAATAATAAATAGGCCCCTATATGTATATGTATGTATATATATATAAATGCCTATATATGTGTACATACAGTATGTATTTATATGTGTATATATGTATTAACAGACATATACTCATATAGACACATAAATACATATGTACACATATATAGATGCAATATTCATATTTAATAAAGTGTTATACTATGTATTTACTGTAAATATTTCACATTCCAATGTTCTGCACATAGCAGAATATGTTCTATGTATTTCTAAATAGATATCCCAATATATATCTGTATATATCTATTATATACCTATATGTAATCATGTATATAAAAAGGTGTAGCTATATATATTGATTAAAATACCATCATATATACTGTATATATATATATATATATATATATATATATATATATATATATATGTATTCATAAATACATAGAACATATTCTTGTATGTGCAGAACATAGGAATGTGAAATATTCATATTTACATGTCGGGTTAGCGCACTTGAGAATATGCAATCCGGTTTGTACGTGAGTAGGGTGTAAGGTTTTTTCCACTTTTTTTGCCCATTGACTTCTATGGGGGAATTTGCTATTGGGTATTTGATATTGTAAGTTCGGCTTTGTAGAGGTTAAAGGGTCAATTTATTAAAGTGCGAGTGGACATGATACGATGTAGCGTATCATCGCAACATATCGATAAATGGCGACAACATACGCTGTCGGCATTTATCATTGCACAAGCAGTTCTTGTGAACTGCTTGTGCAATGCCGCCCCCTGCAGATTTGCTGCCAATCGGTCGCTAGCAGGGGGTGTCAATCAGCCCGATCATATAGGATCGGGCGGATTGAAGACCGCAGCCTCAGAGACAGCGGACAAGTTATGGAGCAGCGGTCTTTAGACCGCTGCTTCATAACTACTGTTTCCGGCGAGCCTGAAGGCTCACACAGAAACAGGGGCATCAAGCTCCATTCGGAGCTTGATAATTTGACCCCAATACATTTACTTATGTGCAAGCAATAGTGCAATGGGAAAATGCTCTGACACATGTTCCTTTAAATGGGCCTTTACTAAACAGTTATATAGCTTTTACTAGAAGCATTTCTAAAAAGAGGTTTTGAACAATTCTAAGTAAATATATGTGAATAAATGTCACCTTTTTTGATGTATATGGATATTAAAGGGACACTAAACCCAAAATATTTATTTCGTGATTCAGAAAGAGAATACAAATTTAAACAACTTCCCAATTTACTTCTATTGTTTATTTTGCTTAATTTTTTAGATATCCTTAGTTGAAGAAAAAGCAATGCACATGGGTGAGCCAATCACATGAGGCTTCTAAGTGCAGCAAGCAATCAGCAGCTACTGAGCCTATCTAGATATGCTTTTCAGCAAAGAATATCAAAAGAATAAAACAAATTAGATATTAGAAGTAAATTAGAAAGTTGTTTAAAATTGCATGCTCTTTCTATATCATGAAAGAAAATAATTGGGTTTCATGTCCCTTTAAGTAATCACTATGAGATACTGAGCATGTTAAGTTATTTGCTATTATTTAAGAACATTTACATGGGATAGAAACAGCAAGCAAAGCAGAGTGCACACAAGTATAAGAAATAGGTTCAGAAAGATACAAAAAAAAGCATTTATGTAGAGCCAGAACCAGACCGAAATAATGCCCAAAAACTACAGAAAGGAAAAAATAAACAGGAGAAAATCAAACCATTCCATCAAAGAGACTGATGGATTAGAAAATGAAGGCAGGGAGATTAAAACAAAAGATACACAGTAAATGCACAGTTTCAAGGCTGAGAGCGGCATACAGAATGACAGATATACTAGCTAAAGGGATATTATTATTTTTTTTTTGTTTGTTGCATCTAAAATAGAGTACAAGTAGCCCTCAGTTTACGTCAGGGTTAGGTTCCAGAAGGAATGGTTGTAAATCGAAACCGTTGTAAATTGAAACCCAGTTTATAATGTAAGTCAATGGGAAGTGTGGGAGTTAGGTTCCAGGCCCCTCTCAAAATTGTCATAAGTAACACCTAATACATTATTTTTAAAGCTTTGAAATGAAGACTTTAAATGCTAAACAGCATTATAAACCTAATAAAATAATCACACAACGCAGAATATATAATTAAACTAAGTTAAAAGAACAAAAACATTTGCTAAACAGCATTATAAACCTAATAAAATAATCACACAACACAGACTTTACTTGCATTTTTCTGCAAACAGTTCTTTCTATGCATTCCAATCTGGACTGATTTATAGACAGGAAGATCTTGTTCCTTTGCAAGCTGCTCGATAGCTCAGTTCTGGTTAAACTGATTAATTTCAGCTTGCTTGGCTTGCATATCTTTGCTGCAACACAAGCGGACAGCTCCACCTACTGGCTATTTTAATCAATGCACTGCTTCTCAATGCTTTTCAATAGCAGTCACATGACTGGAAAAAAAAGGTTGTTATTCTGAAACGGTGCAAATCGAACCGTTGTAAACCGAGGGCCACCTGTATTTTAAATTTTTTTTTTTGTTATATATTTTGCAATGTCCATATTTAATAGTGTAAATATTTGCAAATATAGGGCTAGATTACAAGTCGAGCGCTAAATTATCGCGTGCCCGCAATAATTAACCAGCCATTACAAGTGGCTTGTTATTGCTACTGGGAGATCCAATCTCTAGTTTATTTTCTAAAAGTGCGCCAAATGCCCTCAAAATAGAGGGTATTTAAGTTTTTTTATAAAAGATAAAAAACAGCACTAGAAAGTTTTTGAGGTCTAAAGTTGGTGGGAGTGAGGTGTTAGAAAACAAAACGGCACTTAACATTGCAGTCTATGGGAACTGTGTGTTCCCAGTAAATATATATAACTATATACATATATATATATATATATATATATATATACATATATCTGTGTGTGTTAATATGTATATATACACATATTAACACATTATATAGTCCTATACATATACCTGTATATTTAAAAATGTGCTGCCATCGCTGTGCTACTTACCCTCTTCACTGCACATTAGCGTGTGCTGGTATTACTCAGTGGAGCGCTAATATCACTTGCCCGCAAGCAATATTTAGTAATCTGGCCCATACTATATATTTTAATGTAGCTGCATAAATGGGGATTTATGCTTAACAGTACATCAGTTATGTAGATCTGTAGCTGCTGTATATAGGACAGTCAGGGCTGACCAGTTTATACTCTGATAAAGTGTCAGATGTGGCACAAAATAAATCAGTGTGTTTGATGTCCTTGCTGATGATTTTAATGATATTGCTCTATTCAAAATTGGAATTTGGTGGGGGGGCGGAGTCAGCTTCTGAAGCGGCAGGGTACGTCTCTAGGAAGTTTAACTTTTTAAGTTATTTCATCAAAATATATATTACTGGCATGATATCATTTATATATCATGAAGTGAATAAACTCTACATACAAAACATAGAATACAGGAGTGGATATATTGACTGTAGTCTGGCCTATGCTCTTCAGAAAAGGCACATGCACCTGTCGACAGTGGAGGAGCCTGTTATTGGGGGGCAGAAGAAGAAAGGTATATGCAGCGCATTAAGAAATATGCCTCCATCAACAGATTTTCCAATCATGAAGAATGTTATACTGTCAAAATGTGTAATCTTTTTGGACTCTTTAAAAAGGCGAGTTGGTGTAAGTTAGACACTAAGGCCCCGAAATTCAAAGCATCGACATTGAGATATTATAAGAAAAGGGGCATGTACGAGCAATGCCAGCAAGTGGTGATGTCTCTCCCATAGAAGTCAATAGGAGGGTGACCACCCACATCGCCATTTTGCTGCGGCTTTGGGGGGCTCTATTTGAAGTGGCGCAGACAGTGTGCTCACTGATACCAAAATAGTTTCTGTGTAGGCACACTTCAAATATTGCTGTGGGGACCTAAGTTCTCTACACCTACACTAACTAGCTCAGGCGATGTAGTCTCGACAGCTGAAAGCTGCACTTTGCTGATTTGAACATATCAATCTTGTGTCGATATGTCTGAATCAAAGTGCAGGCTACTTTCACAAGCACGCCTCGCTAACTCCCCTGAATGCCTATAACTATGTCATGCTTAAAATACAACAAACAGGAACAGCACACACTCCAGGGATAGTGCACGAGTAACCCAAGGATACTGCTAGGTCCTTGTGTAAATAGTAATCGAAAATATAGGTCCTCAGCACTATAAATAATAAAATCTGTTTTATTAACATAGGAAAAACAACGTTTCGGGGTCGCAGCCCTTTATTCATGCTTGATAACATTATAATGGCCCAGTACATTTTTAAATACCTTTATTTTGGCGCCCTTACACCCACAATTGGGAAGGCGCTCCATCTAGTGGCCATATGGATGCATACACCTGATGTCTTCCCTTAATTTAATAATATTAAACAACTATCTACAGAATTATCTAATGACTTTTAATATGAATACATAAATGTTTAAAAAAAATTAATATACTAAAAACTAAATTTTTGCTGCTAGAAATTTTCAAATAGTTAGAGAAAATTAAGGTTAAAGTTACATGGTTAAAAATAGCATGATAGGTCATATTCGTTATTGAGCCTCCTTGGTGTTAGTGTTTCCAATTTGTGGATCCACCACATTTCTCTTTGTTTCAAGAGGCGCTCCCTATTAATACCTATCCTATTGGGTGGAATGTGATCTATTATTTGCCACCTCAATTGACTTTTGATATTATGGCCTTTCTCAAGAAAGTGGCTAGACAAGGGGGCTTAAAGATTCCTACTCCTGATATTCGAGCGATGTTGGCTCATACGGTCCCTAGTTTTACGGGTTGTTTCCCCTATATAGACCATGGAGCAAGGACACTTAATTAAATAGACCACATAAGTAGTCTCACAGGTGTAAAAGCCCTTAACAAAATATTTTTTACCACTATGTGGATGGTGAAAATTAGCCCCTCTAATTACAGAATTGCAACTCATGCAGTTAAGACACGGGAAGGTTCCCATGTTTTTGTTACCGAATAGAGATTGTTTTAATTGTTTGCCTACCCCAATATCTGTGTGGATGAGGTGATCCCTCAGGCTCTTGACCCTTTTATGGGCCATTAGGGGGAATTAAAGTCAGAGGTGAGAGACCTGTCATTCACAGTAAGCTATAGCGAGGAGTCAATACCTTTTTTGGACACCCGAGCATTGAAGGCAGGACATCACCTTGAGTTTGATCTCCATACAAAAGAAACTGATAAAAATAGTCTTTTAAAATATAACAGTTTTCACCCTAGATCACTGGTAAACTCATTACCCACGAGTCAGTTTCTTAGGGTTAAAAGAATTGTTGAAAATAAGGACAGGCAGGCAGTGAGGCTTAATGAAATGACCAAGGAATTCTCAGATAGGGGTTACCCTCTAAAACTTTTAAATCATACAGTAGAGACATTGCATGAAATTAAAAGTAAAACATCTAAAAATAAAGACAACAGGATGGTATTTGTAAGCCAATACAACCCATTAAGCAATAAAATAGCAGGTCTTATCCGCAGAAATTGGCATATCCTCAAAGATTGCAATACGGATATTAAACAATTTGAGGAACCTCCCCTAATGGCCCATAAAAGGGTCAAGAGCCTGAGGGATCACCTCATCCACACAGACATTGGGGTAGGCAAACAATTAAAACAATCTCTATTGGGTAACAAAAACATCGGAACCTTCCCGTGTCTTAACTGCATGAGTTGCAATTCTGTAATTAGAGGGGCTAATTTTCACCATCCACATAGTGGTAAAAAATATTCTGTTAAGGGCTTTTACACCTGTGAGGCTACTTATGTGGTCTATTTAATTAAGTGTCCTTGCTCCATGGTCTATATAGGGGAAACAACCCATAAAGCTAGGGACCGTATGAGCCAACATCGCTCGAATATCAGGTGTAGGTATCTTGAAGCCCCCTTGTCTAGCCACTTTCTTGAGAAAGGCCATAGTATAAGTCAATTGAGGTGGCAAATAACAGATCACATTCCACCCAATAGGATAGGTATTAATAGGGAGCGCCTCTTGAAACAAAGAGAAATGTGGTGGATCCACAAATTGGAAACACTAACACCAAGGGAGCTCAATAAAAAATATGACCTATCATGCTATTTTTAATCATGTAACTTTAACCTTAATTTTCTCTAACTATTTGAAAATTTCTAGCAGCAAAAATGTAGTTTTTAGTATATTAATTTTTTTTAAACATTTATGTATTCATTTTAAAAGTCATTAGATAATTCTGTAGATAGTTGTATAATATTAAATTAAGGGTAGACATCAGGTGTATGCATCCATATGGCCACTAGATGGAGCGCCTTCCCAATTGTGGGTGTAAGGGCGCCAAAATGAAGGTATTTAAAAATGTACTGGGCCATTATAATGTCATCAAGCATGAATAAGGAGCTGCGACCCTGAAACGTCGCTTTTCCTATGTTAATAAAACAGATTTGATTATTTATAGTGTTGAGGGCCTATATTTTCTATTACTATGTCATGCTTAAGCTACATTTCCCCTGCACGTGTATATATAGCCTTACAGCAAAGTAAGGGGGCGCTAGTGATAATATAGATAGTGATATTAATCTATATACTCTTTAAAAAATGCAAATTGGTAATTGTGTATACAATACAGATAAAAAAATAATAAAACAAAATAAAAGAAAAATGAAATAAAATCCTCTCAAATGAGGGAAGTCCAAATATAATTACAAAATCAAGGCAAAAATGAGTCCTTTTCAAAACCAAGTGGAAAAGCCCTGTGGTGGCTGCCTCCTCCTCGCCGACTGGTCCGGGTATAACTATGAGGAATAGTTATGTGTAGGATCAACAGATATAAAAATCAGTAATAACAGTCTCCTTTTCCATCTCCAGCATCACAGTACTACCTGAGAGGTGAGCTGCCACACCTATTTGAATCTGCAGCCTGCTACTACCAGCACATTGGTGTGCTTGTGAGGTGTGTGAGTACCCATTTGGCTCTACTACTGTTATTACTGATTTTTATATCTGTTGATCCTACACATGAGGCGCCCCTCTATTTTCTTCTATTCCTCATTTCCCCTGCACGACCTTGCTAACTTCCACTGACCGCCTACACCTACATCACGCCTAACCTACACCCCCTGGAACGTCCAGTTAAGTCCCTAATAACGCCTACACTGACGTAATGTTTAACTTACATGCCCCTGGAAAACCCAGCTAACTCCCATATACTGCCTACTGTCAAAAAATAACTCACTATAATAAATGATACTAAGTCGCCCCATTATAACTATGAAGCTATGTTGCTAAACTTATAATCAATGTTTAAATAATGTGTCACAGAGATGTGCAAAAATGCTGGTGGCCGATCACCGAAAGGCCAGCAAAACCCTTGCCAGTCTAGCTGGGCTCCTGGAACTCACCACCGGATCAAAATTGAGCCCAGGTCTGCCACTTCTTAAAAGGGGTGCTGATCAAGTAGGGTGCAGGGGATCAAGTCGCCCTTTTAGAATGTTGTTGGCAATTTGATGAGGGACCTAGGGATACCAATTGTTTGGGGGGTGCTACCTTCTGCAAGGAATTTGGGACACTTTAAATCCATTTCCCCATTCCGGTACCCCATTCTTCCTCCACCTCCGCTCCGCAATCTTCAACGTCAGGACCCTCTTCATTCTGGTTCCTGGCGCTGAGGGCCCATCTTCGCGGAGGTGAACTTCGGCGGCCTCTTTTACTGTCTCCACTCTGCAATCTTCATCAACATTGGGGCCCTCTTCATCCCGGTTGCTGGCACCTGGGGCCCATCTTCGCCGCGACTTTGGTGGACTTTGGCGGCCTTTTCCGCTGCCTTTGCTCCGCATCTTCTTAAATTCTAATTATCCATTTCTATTCTATTTAAAATCAGCAAATCTGAGTTAGGCGATACCCCTATATATTGGGGTACAGCACTTCTGGAATTTTAGTGTACAGCGGAAGAGGAGGGCTTGTAGAAAAGAGCCAAAGTCCACCTCCCCCGCCGCAAAGTTGAGCCCCCAGTGCAAGGAACCCAGATGAAGAGGGCCCAACTTCGGATCAAGAGGATCTGGATTACCCAACAGTGAGTACGACTTTTGGAGTTAGGTCTTTTTTTTTTTTTTTTTTTTTTTTTTTTTTTTTTTTTAAAGAAATGGGGTTTTTTATTTTAACTTTTATTTTATAGGCTGTTATTTTTGGGGGTAGGGGGTTACTTGTGTTGTGGGGGGGGTTGAAATTGTTTTCTTCCAAAAAGAGCTGATCACTTTAGAGCAATGCCCTACAAAAGGCCCTTTTAGGGACTATTGTAATTTATTTTAGTGTTAGGTTTTTTGTTTTGTTTTGGGTGTTTTTTTATTTTATGGACCATGTAGTTTAGTGTTAGGTATAATGGTGTTTTTTAATTTTGGATACTGTAGTTAATTATTTTTTGTAACCTATTTTTTTTTATAACTTAGTAGGATTAGTTTAGAGGGGTGGTAGTTTAGAGGCGGGGTTAGGCGTTAGGTAGAGTAGGGTTAGATTGTGTTTGGGGTTGTGGCAGTTTAGGTTTAGTAGTTATTTCTATTTACTTACATTTATGTTTTTTGATTAACTTATGGTTTTTAGTTTAGAGGGGGTTTAGGTATTAGGTTAGTTTTGTTTGGGTATGTGGTGGCATAGGGGTTAATAGATAGTGACTTGCGGTGAGTATGTGGCACATAGGGGTTAATAGTTAGTGACTGGCCGTGAGTATGTGGCACATAGGGGTTAATAGTTAGTGACTTGCCATGAGTATATGGCACATAGGGGTTAATAGTTAGTGACTTGCTGTGAGTATGTGGCACATAGGGGTTAATAGTTAGCAACTTGCCGTGAGTATGTGGCACATAGGGGTTAATAGTTAGTGACTTGCCGTGAGTAGGTGGCACATAGGGGTTAATAGTTAGCGACTTGCCGTGAGTATGTGGCACATAGGGGTTAATAGTTAGCGACTTGCATTGGGTATGTGGTGGCATAGTGTAGTTTGCGACCATGGGGTTCTTCAGTTTAGGGGTATTAAGATTAGTGTTTAGGCAGACGACAGTTATATTCTAGGGAACCTTTTACTATATATCACCAATATGGTCGGCGATGCTGGGTGTTGTCTATAGCCAGTATCGCCTATCAATGGCATGTATACTAAATGCCCCTCAGCAATGCCGCTATGTCGGGAGCTTGGAATATTTCGACAGGCCCGCTCGACATCGAAACCTATGTGTAATTAGATTGCTCACTTCTTATTTTAGATGTGTTATTTTCTGTAGTGATTCCTGCTATTGGATATTTCTCTAAATGTGATAAAATTCATAGTGTACAGTTTATGCCGTGTTAAACTTTCTCACTGCGTGACTGATGCTAATTTGTTAAATGTAATTGCATGTGTAATTGTGGTGTATTATCACATTTACTTTTAGATATGGAAGTATTGCCTTAGGGCTTAACATATATAGCTATAGGTTAATTGCTACTGCAGGAAATAGTTCCAAGTTGATCTAAACCATGCAAGCAGCCGTTGGTCTCTATCTGATATATCCTATAATATTTGTCCGAAAATGTGGTTTTCTAATGTTTATATTGTATTGAAAACATTAACCTGATTTTTTTTTATTACTAGAAATGACAAGATTAATAAATTATACATTGGTTAAACATTTCACATCAATGCTGCCCTTTCTAATTTTAGTCTGATGTAGATTACAGTTTAAAGGGACAATATGCACCAATTTTCCTATAACTGCATGTAATAGACACTTAGTACAGTTTAGCACTTTTGATTTGGTTAGGCTGGGATACCCAGTGAAAGGGTCTGGGAAAGAAGAAACAGCAGACACCCCCCCCCCTCCCCTGCATATGAAAAGACAGATTACACAAACAGGAGCAGCAGGAATCTGTATACATCAGTATACATCTGATACTTTGGGGCTTGGTTAGGAGTCTGAAAATCAGCTTAATGTTATTAAAAATAAGCAAAACTATACATTGTTACAAAAACACTCCCAGATGGGCTATATAAATGGATAATCTACAAAACATTTATGCAAAGAAAAAGCTAGTGTACAATGTTCCTTTACTATATAAAAAGTTCATATTTTTTTAAATATGTGCTTGGACTTCTGTTCAATACTGCTCTTTATAAGCAACCGAACCGTACACTTAAGCATGTATCTTCATGCTAGGTGGCTGATATTTTTTTTGTTACCTGTAGTAGCTCCTAGATATAACTGCACATATGTTGAGCACGTGTTATATAACTACAATATTTGTACTGTTCATAATAGAAATAGACTTACTTTCAAACATAGAATTGGTTGTGCAGTCACTGTAGAATGTATTTTGAGTCCCATAAGAAGCATTATTTTGTTCAGTATGCCTCTTATTAGATTGTACCCCTATATGTAAAGTGAGGATTAACGGAGACCATCACTCAGTTGTTTTTATGGGCTGTTGTATCTGTCATTATCACTAATGCTCATTACCTTCCTTATAGAAGGTTATACTTTATTTTATTATTGATTTAGGGTCTTTCCTTTTTGGGATAGTATAACATGCTGCCCTGCTGTCAGCGGCTGAGACAGAAAGGTGTGCAATATTAGTTTTTGACACCTAATGGAAGTATCACTTTAAACCTTGAATTACTTGCCCTTTCTTTTTGTTACCAATTTGAATTCTGTTCTACTTAGTTCAGAACCTAGATCCTAATCTATAACCCTCAACCATATTTAATATGAGCTACAACTGTCCTATACTAATGATTAATCTCCCGTGCTCCAGTTGTGGTGAATATTCGCTTCTAATTAATGTTATAATGGCCTCCTACATTTGTTAATTATATTTTATGTTTTTCCACTTGCTAGTTGATTTGTATATAATTATCCCACTTTTGAGTAAAATAGTTTCCAGATTATATATCTTTCTAATAGCCTAGGTCCATGAGAGGCCTTCTCTTAATCTTACTTAACCCCTAAAACTCCCCATGTTGTCTATATAATTGGCACAGAGATCCAAGAGGCGTCTAAAGGTCAATTGGGGGACTTTATTTCATATAATATTACTTATAGGTACATAGATAGGGGTCTTAATAAATAATCTCTGAGGTGTTAATTTTCATTTTATTTATATACATATATATATATATATACACACAGTTGTATTTTGCAGAATAGTATATAGTGTGTCAAGTGTATTTGTCTGTTACACAGTTATTGTTTATAATTGTCAGTGTACACGTCTGTATAACTACCTCAATAACAATTATTTTAAATAAAAAATAAAAAACTGAAATAAAAAGAAAAAAAATAAGAATTTTAATCTGCGTCGTATGGGAGGGTCTGACATTTTTTTTCAGTGGCACATCCTTTATATACATATGGATTAACAAGTGGTAGCTGCACAGTTAGACAGTCTCCCAGTTCGAATACAGGTAGAAAACCCTTTATCCAAACTGCTTTGGTACCAGAAAAGGTTTGGATTTAGGAATAGTTTGGATTTTGGAATACTTTGGATTTTGCAACAGTTGCATTTTTAAAATGGGACAGTTGGGAGAGGGGATGGGACCAAGTGTAAACAACAAAATCTTATGTCATTTAGGCAATATTTACATAATACAGCTTACGGGCAGGAAAAATAGTATTTTTTGATAATTGTATTTTTAAAGAAATATTAGTGAAAATGTTTACATTTTAGACTGTTTGAATTTTGGAATTCCAGATTTAAGAATATGTATCTGTGCAGTACCTGCCTAATATGCCCCCCCCCCCCCCCCAGTGAGCCCCTGTAGCCATGGCCTCTCTCCTACTTCCTCGGTCCGTCCCTCTAGTTCCCCCGTCGTTATGTTGAGGCTTCAGCTGGCTGCAATCCACCACTAGGCACAAGACACAGAAACAAACCTAGACAGTGGCAGCAAGAAGACACTGGCCCATGAATTTGTGTCCTCAGTGTGTGTGCACCAAGGGCGGGGCAGGTGCATTATACATGGAGGTGAGTTTGGGCTGCACAGGGCCATGTGTATCCTCAGATAAAGCCAGTGAAATCTGTATGTGCTGTGACCGATGCAGGTCAACTCCATTAACCTGTGCACCAATGCAGGGCTTCCGTTTCACCCTTATTGTATCATAATAATATACGGCAAACAGATAAATATTATTTATGAATGGATAGACAGATGAATAATGGGTGCCAGTGGCTCCTCCAGCAATTACATATAGGGGGCACTTCCAGGAGGCTCAACGTTGATCAGTGGGTGGGGCCACAATGGGAGGGTAAACCGTGTGTGCTGTGGGTGGTATCAGGGCGTGCCATGGGTGGGATTGTTTCTGGTTTGGGTGTGGTCATGTGGAGCTGGTGCAGGCCTTGGAAGAGGGGGTGGTGGACAAATGAGGGATGATCACTATTGGGAGGCATTCTGTTGGTGGGCTAGTGTCCTCCTGGTGATTACTGTACTGTATAATATTTTAAACTGTGTGGTTTTACCATATCAACATATTTGCTAAACAGGGTATAATAAATAAATATAAATATATATATATATATATATATATATATATATATATATATATATATATATAAATAGAAAACAGCACTCTCTGGACTTAAACAGCAAATCAATTTATTTGGTAACGTTTCGGGGAATGCTCCCCTTCAACAGGTTCTGATGAAGGGGAGCATTCCCCGAAAAGTTACCAAATAAATTGATTTGCTGTTTAAATCCAAAGAGTGCTGTTTTTTATTTCTATATACCCTTGCATACTCTAGCACCCTGGCACTTGGAGAACTGTTCGTGAGAGTGCACCTGCCTCATGCTGCTTATATATATATATATCAGTGTATGTGCATCAGTTTATGTCCATATATTTATTTCAGTGCAAGTGCATATAAGCGTGTGTGCATAGGTTTATGTCAGTGTATGTGCATATATTTATATCACTGTGTGTCCGTATCAGTGTGTGTGCATATATTTATATCACTATATGTCCATTTCAGTGTGTGTGCATATATGTATATCACTGTCTGTCCATATCAGTGTGTGTGCATTTATTTATATCACTGTTTGTCCATATCAGTGTATGTGCATATATTTATATCAGTGTATGTGCATATATTTATATCAGTGTATGTGCATATATTTATATCAGTGTATGTGCATATATTTATATCAGTGCATGTGCATATATTTATATCAGTGTTTGTCTATATCAGTGTATGTGCATTTATTTATATCACTGTCTGTCCATATCAGTGTGTGTGCATATATTTATATCACTGTCTGTCCATATCAGTGTATGTACATATATTTATATCACTGTCTGTCCATATCAGTGTGTGCATATATTTATATCACTGTATGTCCATATGAGTGTATAACATACACTCAAATGGACATACAGTAATATAAATATATCTATGCACATACACTGTATGTGCATAGATTTATATCACTGCCCGTCAGTATGAGTGCATGTGCATATGTTTATATCAGTGTATGTGCATATATTTATATCAGCATTTGTCTATATCAGTGTATGTGCATATGTTTATATCAGTGTATGTGCATATATTTATATCAGTGTTTGTCTATATCAGTGCATGTGCATATGTTTATATCAGTGTATGTGCATATATCTATATCAGTGTTTGTCTATATCAGTGCATGTACATATATTTATATCAGTGTATGTGCATATATTTATATTACTGTATGTGCATTAATTTGTATCAGTGTATGTGCATATGTTTATATCAGTGTATGTGCATATATTTATATCAGTGTATGTGCATATATTTATATCAGTGTATGTGCATATATTTATAGCACTGTCCGTCCATATCAGTGTATGTGCATATCTTTATATCACTGTATGTCCATATCAGTGTTTGTGCATATATTTATATCACTGTTTGTCTATATCAGTGTATGTGCATATAGTTATATCAGTGTTTGTCTATATCAGTGTATGTGCATATATTTATATTAGTGTCTGTCCATATCAGTGTGTGTGCATATATTTATATAACTGTCTGTCCATATCAGTGTGTGTGCATATATTTATATCACTGTCTGTCCATATCAGTGTGTGTGCATATATTTATATCACTATCTGTCCATATCAGTGTATGTGCATATGTTTATTTCGCTGTATGTCCATATCAGTGTATGTGTATATATTTATATCACTGTCTGTCCATATCAGTGTATGTGCATATATTTATATCACTGTGTGTCCATATCAGTGTGTGTGCATATATTTATATCACTATATGTCCATATCAGTGTATGTGCATATATTTATATCAGTCTGTCCATATCAGTGTGTGTGCATATATTTATATCACTGTCTGTCCATATCAGTGTGTGTGCATATATTTATATCACTGTGTGTCCATATCAGTGTATGTGCATATATTTATATCATTGTATGTGCATATATTTATATCACTGTGTGTCCATATCAGTGTGTGTGGATATATTTATATCACTGTCTGTCCATATCAGTGTGTGTGCATATATTTATATCACTGTCTGTCCATATCAGTGTATGTACATATATTTATATCGCTGTCTGTCCATATCAGTGTATGTGCATATATTTATATCACTATCTGTCCATATAAGTGTGTGCATATATTTATATCACTGTGTGTCCAAATCAGTGTGTGTGCATATATTTATATCACTGTTTGTCTATAGCAGTGTATGTGCATATATTTATATCACTGTATGTCTATATCAGTGTATGTGCATATATTTATATCACTGTATGTCCATATCAGTGTATGTGAATATATTTATATCAGTGTATGTGCATATATTTATATCAATGTATGTGCATATATTTATAATATTAGTGTATGTGCATATATTTATATAAGTGTATGTGCATATATTTATATCAGTGTATGTGCATATTTTTATATCACTGTTTGTCTATAGCAGTGTATGTGCATATATTTATATCAGTGTATGTGCATATATTTATATAACTGTATGTCCATATCAGTGTATGTGCATATATTTATATAACTGTATGTCCATATCAGTGTGTGTGCATATTAATATCACTGTCTGTCCATATCAGTGTGTGTGCATATTTATATCAATATCTGTCCATATCAGTGTATGTGCATATATTTATATAACTGTATGTCCATATCAGTGTGTGTGCATATTTATATCACTGTCTGTCCATATCAGTGTGTGTGCATATTTATATAACTGTATGTCCATATCAGTGTGTGTGCATATTTATATCACTGTCTGTCCATATCAGTGTGTGTGCATATTTATATCAATGTCTGTCCATATCAGTGTGCGTGCATATTTATATCACTGTCTGTCCATATCAGTGTGTGTGCATATTTATATCAATGTCTGTCCATATCAGTATGTGTGCATATTTATATCAATGTCTGTCCATATCAGTGTGTGTGCATATTTAGATCACTGTCTGTCCATATCAGTGTATGTGCATATATTTATACCAGTGTATGTGCATATATTTATACCAGTGTATGTGCATATATTTATATCAGTGTATGTGCATATATTTATATCACTGTTTGTCCATATCAGTGTATGTGCATATATTTATATCAGTGTATGTGCATATATTTATATCAGTGCATGTGCATATTTATATCAGTGTATGTGCATATATTTATATTAATGCATGTGCATATATTTATATCAGTGCATGTGCATATATTTATATCAGTGTATGTGCATATTTATATCAGTGTATGTGCATATACTTATATCAGTGTATGTGTATATATTTATATTAGTGCATGTGCATATATTTATATCAGTGTATGTGCATATATTTATATCAGTGCATGTGCATATATTTATATCAGTGTATGTGCATATATTTATATCAGTGTATGTGCATATTTATATCAGTGTATGTGCATATATTTATATCAGTGCATGTGCATATATTTATATCAGTGCATGTGCATATATTTATATCAGTGTATGTGCATATTTATATCAGTGTATGTGCATATATTTATATCACTGTTTGTCCATATCAGTGTATGTACATATATTTATATCAGTGTATGTGCATATATTTATATCAGTGCATGTGCATACATTTATATCAGTGTATATGCATATTTATATCAGTGTATGTGCATATATTTATATCAGTGTATGTGCATATTTATATCAGTGTATGTGCATATATTTATATCAGTGCATGTGCATATATTTATATCAGTGTTTGTCCATATCAGTGTATGTGCATATATTTATATCAGTGTATGTGCATATATTTATATCAGTGCATGTGCATATATTTATATCAGTGTATGTGCATATATTTATATCAGTGTTTGTCTATATCAGTGTATGTGCATATGTTTATATCAGTGTATGTCCATATCAGTGTATGTGCATATATTTATATCAGTGCATGTGCATATATTTATATCAGTGCATGTGCATATATTTATATCAGTGTTTGTCCATATCAGTGTATGTGCATATATTTATATCAGTGCATGTGCATATATTTATATCAGTGCATGTGCATATATTTATATCAGTGTATGTGCATATTTATATCAGTGTATGTGCATATATTTATATCACTGTTTGTCCATATCAGTGTATGTACATATATTTATATCAGTGTATGTGCATATATTTATATCAGTGCATGTGCATACATTTATATCAGTGTATATGCATATTTATATCAGTGTATGTGCATATATTTATATCAGTGTATGTGCATATTTATATCAGTGTATGTGCATATATTTATATCAGTGCATGTGCATATATTTATATCAGTGTTTGTCCATATCAGTGTATGTGCATATATTTATATCAGTGTATGTGCATATATTTATATCAGTGCATGTGCATATATTTATATCAGTGTATGTGCATATATTTATATCAGTGTTTGTCTATATCAGTGTATGTGCATATGTTTATATCAGTGTATGTGCATATATTTATATCAGTGTTTGTCTATATCAGTGTATGTGCGTATGTTTATATCAGTGTATGTGCATATATTTATATCAGTGTTTGTCTATATCAGTGTATGTACATATATTTATATCAGTGTATGTGCATATATTTATATCAGTGTATGTGCATATATTTATATCACTGTCTGTCCATATCAGTGTATGTGCATATATTTATATCAGTGCATGTGCATATATTTATATCAGTGTATGTGCATATTTATATCACTGTGCACTTATTTATCCATGTGTGTTCTAGTATGTTGATGTGTATGACAGTGTGTATATTTCCTTGGTTATTAGTAACAAATACATTGAGTTACCAATTGATGTCACTAACAAAAGAAAAGCAATGATTTTATTCCCATCTGCCATTAATTGAACACTTTTGTACTAGTAATGCTTTAATCAGTCATTTAAACCAACAAAGTCATTTAAAGGAACAGGAAACCCCAAAATTTGCTTTCATGATTCGGATAGAACATATAATTTTAAACAACTTTCCAATATACTTCCATTATCAAATTTGCTTCATTCTCTTCTTATCCTTTGCTAAAGGAACATCATTACACTACTGGCAGCTAGCTAAACACATCTAGTTAGCCAATCACAAGAAACAAATGTGTGCAGGCACCAATCAGCAGCAGTTCCCACTAGTGTAGGATATGTGCATATTCTTTTTCAACAGGGGATACCAAGAGAACAAAGCATATTTAAAAATAGAAGTTAATTTAAAAGTGTCTTAAACTTACATGCTGTCGGAATCGTGCAAGTTTAATTTTGACTTTCGTATCTCTTTGAACTTCTTGTGCCAGTATTTTTGTACAGATTTTACTGCACAGCCAGATGAAATATTGGACTGCTCAGTTCAAAACTTGACACCTTGAAACCCTAGTTAAATCTAGTAGGAAGTTAATATTTGTGCAACACAGATTACTCAAGATAAATTACTTACTGTGGTCTAGATTACAAGCGGAGCGCAGAAATATAGGTGCTTATTAGCGCTAACACTGTGTAAGTTAAACCAATAATGATCCTATTCTTGCACTTGTATTGCAAGTTGAAAGTAAACAGTTTGCGAGCGAGCAAAAGACTTGGGCGTGCTATCATCTGGAAATTGGATAACATGACTGTGCTAACTCCTTTTCCCCAAAGATGGCTATGGGGTGCACTACAAAAGCCTTTACTGGCTTTCGCTCGTGTGCTACCCCGAAGGTGCGCTAAGCCAATTGCACTAAAGCTGAAGGTGTGTTAAGAAATACTTTAAATACCTTTGTTCTTAACTTAGAAGAAACTGTTATGAATATATAACTATATATATCTATATGGATATATATATATATATATATATATATATATATAGATATAGATATATAGATATATTTAAAAATAAATATAATATTTTCTTCTAAGTGAAGAACAAAGGTATTAAAAGTATTTCTATGGAGAAAAAATAAACATTCACTTTGTTTAAAAGGTATATGTCATTTGCTAAGTTTTATGTTATATTTCAAGTTATTTGACTGGAAAAGGTTGAAAGCTGTATGTATATATATATTTGTATGTTTATATGTGTATATATGTGTGCACATACATATGTACAGATATATACATATACACATACATATATACAGATATATACATATACACATACATATGTACAGATATACACATATACACATACATATGTACAGATATATACATATACACATACATATGTACAGATATATACATATACACATACATATGTACAGATATATACATATACACATACATATGTACAGATATATACATATACACATACATATGTACAGATATATACATATACACATACATATGTACATATATATATATACATATACACATACATATGTACAGATATATATATACATATACACATACATATGTACAGATATATATACATATACACATACCTATGTACAGATATATACATATACACATACCTATGTACAGATATATACATATACACATACATATGTACAGATATATATATACATATACACATACATATGTACAGATATATACATATATACATACATATATACATATATATACATATACACATATATATACATATACACATACATATGTACAGATATATACATATACACATACATATGTACAGATATATACATATACACATACATATGTACAGAAATATATACATATACACATACATATGTACAGATATATACATATACACATACATATGTACAGATATATACATATACACATACATATGTACAGATATATACATATACACATACATATGTACATATATATATATACATATACACATACATATGTACAGATATATACATATACACATACATATGTACAGATATATAAATATACACATACATATGTACAGATATATATACATATACACATACATATGTACAGATATATATACATATACACATACATATGTACAGATATATACATATACACATACATATGTACAGATATATACATATACACCTACAAATATATATACACACATAAACACACATTTTATTTTAATAATAAACTTAAATTTTATTTTTAATATCTGTATATACAGTGTATATGAGTGTAATACTTTATTTTAATATGTTTGACAAGTTTTATTTGACTTTTCTTGTAGCCCTAACACTTTACTTCAGGTCTCAAGTCTTGCTAACTTTTTTTATCACTATTATGTGTTGCACTTGTACACAACACATAACTTTCAACTTGTAATGTGAGAGATGTTTAGCGCAGTTGCTATATCCATTGAAAGTATAGAGCGTACTAAAGGGATGTTGGCCGGGCTAAACATTCTCTGGTAATTCTGTTTCATCATGTAATTGCAATACCAGATTGCTCACTAATCTTAGCACTGTCCAGTGATATTGACAGCGCACTCTGACCTATGAATAGTGCTTCACTTGTAATTTAGGCCTGTATGTTAAAGGGACAGTAAAGTCAAAAATAAACTTTAATGATTCAGATAGAGCATACAGTTTCTTCTGTTAAGTGTGATCAGTCCACGGGTCATCATTACTTCTGGGATATTACTCCTCCCCAACAGGAAGTGCAAGAGGATTCACCCAGCAGAGCTGCATATAGCTCCTCCCCTCTACGTCACTCCCAGTCATTCTCTTGCACCCAACGACTAGATAGGATGTGTGAGAGGACTATGGTGATTATACTTAGTTTTATATCTTCAATCAAAAGTTTGTTATTTTAAAATAGCACCGGAGTGTGTTATTATCTCTCTGGCAGAGTTTGAGTTATGATTTTAGCCGGAGTAGTTAAGATCATATTGCTGTTTCTCGGCCATCTGAGGAGAGGTAAACTTCAGATCAGGGGACAGCGGGCAGATGAATCTGCATAGAGGTATGTAGCAGTTTTTATTTTCTGACAATGGAATTGATGAGAAAATCCTGCCATACCGATATAATGTCATGTATGTATACTTTACACTTCAGTATTCTGGGGAATGGTACTTCACTAGAATTACACTGTAAGAAATACATAAAGCTGTTTAATAACTAGAGATTATGTTTAACGTTTTTGCTGGAATGTAAAATCGTTTTCATTTGCTGAGGTACTGAGTGAATAAATGTTTGGGCACTATTTTTCCACTTGGCAGTTGCTTAATCTGTTTTCTGACAGTTTCTGTTCTCCCTCACTGCTGTGTGTGAGGGGGAGGGGCCGTTTTTTGGCGCTTTTACTATGCATCAAATATTTCAGTCAGCAACTCATTGTATTCCCTGCATGATCCGGTTCATCTCTACAGAGCTCAGGGGTCTTCAAAACTTATTTTGAGGGAGGTAATTTCTCTCAGCAGAGCTGTGAGAATTATAGTTTGACTGAGATAAAAAACGTTTATTCTGTAATTTGTTTCCTGCTTTCAGAATTTGTTATCTTTGCTAATGGGATTAAACCTTTGCTAAAGTTGTGTTGTTTACAAGGATTGAGGCTATAACTGTTTCAATTTATTAATTTTCAACTGTCATAGATCTTCTGTGCTTCTTAAAGGCACAGTACGTTTTAATATTATTCTAATTGAATTGTATTTCCAAGTTGCAAGTTTATTTGCTAGTGTGTTAAACATGTCTGATTCAGAGGATGATACCTGTGTCATTTGTTGCAATGCCAAAGTGGAGCCCAATAGAAATTTATGTACTAACTGTATTGATGCTACTTTAAATAAAAATCAATCTGTACAAATTGAACAAATTTCACCAAACAACGAGGGGAGAGTTATGCCGACTAACTCGCCTCACGTGTCAGTACCTACATCTCCCGCTCAGAGGGAGGTGCGTGATATTGTAGCGCCGAGTACATCTGGGCGGCCATTACAAATCACATTACAGGATATGGCTACTGTTATGACTGAGGTTTTGGCTAAATTACCAGAACTAAGAGGTAAGCGTGATCACTCTGGGGTGAGAACAGAGTGCGCTGATAATATTAGGGCCATGTCAGACACTGCGTCACAGGTGGCAGAACATGAGGACGGAGAACTTCATTCTGTGGGTGACGGTTCTGATCCAAACAGACTGGATTCAGATATTTCAAATTTTAAATTTAAACTGGAAAACCTCTGTGTATTACTAGGGGAGGTGTTAGCGGCTCTGAATGATTGTAACACAGTTGCAATACCAGAGAAAATGTGTAGGTTAGATAAATATTTTGCGGTACCGACGAGTACTGAGGTTTTTCCTATACCTAAGAGACTTACTGAAATTGTTACTAAGGAGTGGGATAGACCCGGTGTGCCGTTCTCACCCCCTCCGATATTTAGAAAAATGTTTCCAATAGACGCCACCAAAAGGGACTTATGGCAAACGGTCCCTAAGGTGGAGGGAGCAGTTTCTACCTTAGCTAAGCGTACCACTATCCCGGTGGAGGATAGCTGTGCTTTTTCAGATCCAATGGATAAAAAGTTAGAGGGTTACCTTAAGAAAATGTTTGTTCAACAAGGTTTTATATTGCAACCCCTTGCATGCATTGCGCCGATCACGGCTGCAGCGGCATTCTGGATTGAGTCTCTGGAAGAGAACATTGGTTCAGCTACTCTGGACGACATTACGGACAGGCTTAGAGTCCTTAAACTAGCTAATTCATTCATTTCGGAGGCCGTAGTACATCTTACTAAACTTACGGCGAAGAATTCAGGATTCGCCATTCAGGCACGCAGGGCGCTGTGGCTAAAATCCTGGTCAGCTGATGTTACTTCTAAGTCTAAATTGCTTAATATACCTTTCAAAGGGCAGACCTTATTCGGGCCCGGGTTGAAAGAGATTATCGCTGACATTACAGGAGGTAAAGGCCATGCCCTGCCTCAGGACAAAGCCAAAGCCAAGACTAGACAGTCTAATTTTCGTTCCTTTCGTAATTTCAAAGCAGGAGCAGCATCAACTTCCTCTGCACCAAAACAGGAAGGAGCTGTTGCTCGCTACAGACAAGGCTGGAAACCTAACCAGTCCTGGAACAAGGGCAAGCAGACTAGGAAACCTGCTGCTGCCCCTAAAACAGCATGAATTGAGGGCCCCCGATCCGGGATCGGATCTAGTGGGGGGCAGACTTTCTCTCTTCGCCCAGGCTTGGGCAAGAGATGTTCAGGATCCCTGTGCGCTAGAGATAATATCTCAGGGATACCTTCTGGACTTCAAATACTCTCCTCCAAGAGAGAGATTTCATCTGTCAAGATTGTCAACAATCCAGACAAAGAAAGAGGCGTTTCTACGCTGCGTACAAGAGCTCTTGTTAATGGGAGTAATCCATTCAGTTCCACGATCAGAACAGGGACAGGGGTTTTACTCAAATCTGTTTGTGGTTCCCAAAAAAGAGGGAACTTTCAGACCAATCCTGGACTTAAAGATCCTAAACAAATTCCTAAGAGTTCCATCGTTCAAGATGGAGACTATTCGGACAATTTTACCTATGATCCAAGAAGGTCAGTACATGACCACTGTAGATTTAAAAGATGCTTACCTTCACATACCGATTCACAAAGATCATTATCGGTACCTAAGGTTTGCCTTCCTAGACAGGCATTACCAGTTTGTGGCTCTTCCATTCGGATTGGCTACAGCTCCAAGAATCTTCACAAAGGTTCTGGGTGCTCTTCTGGCGGTACTAAGACCGCGGGGAATCTCGGTAGCTCCATACCTAGACGACATTCTGATACAAGCTTCAAGCTTTCAAACTGCCAAGTCTCATACAGAGTTAGTGCTGGCATTTCTAAGGTCACATGGATGGAAGGTGAACGAAAAGAAAAGTTCACTCGTTCCACTCACAAGAGTTCCCTTCCTGGGGACTCTTATAGATTCTGTAGAAATGAAGATTTACCTGACAGAGGACAGGCTAACAAGACTTCAAAGTGCTTGCCGCACCCTTCATTCCATTCAACACCCGTCAGTGGCTCAATGCATGGAGGTAATCGGCTTAATGGTAGCGGCAATGGACATAGTACCCTTTGCACGCTTACACCTCAGACCACTGCAACTGTGCATGCTAAGTCAGTGGAATGGGGATTACTCAGACTTATCCCCTTCTCTGAATCTGGATCAAGAGACCAGAAATTCTCTTCTATGGTGGCTTTCTCGGCCACATCTGTCCAGGGGGATGCCATTCAGCAGACCAGACTGGACAATTGTAACAACAGACGCCAGCCTTCTAGGTTGGGGTGCCGTCTGGAATTCTCTGAAGGCTCAGGGACAATGGAGTCAGGAGGAGAGTCTCCTGCCAATAAACATTCTGGAATTGAGAGCAGTTCTCAATGCCCTCCTGGCTTGGCCCCAGTTGACAACTCGGGGGTTCATCAGGTTTCAGTCGGACAACATCACGACTGTAGCTTACATCAACCATCAGGGAGGGACAAGAAGCTCCCTAGCTATGATGGAAGTATCAAAGATAATTCGCTGGGCAGAGTCTCACTCTTGCCACCTGTCAGCAATCCACATCCCGGGAGTGGAGAACTGGGAGGCGGATTTCTTAAGTCATCAGACTTTTCATCCGGGGGAGTGGGAACTTCATCCGGAGGTCTTTGCCCAAATACTTCGACGTTGGGGCAAACCAGAGATAGATCTCATGGCGTCTCGACAGAACGCCAAGCTTCCTCGTTACGGGTCCAGATCCAGGGATCCAGGAGCAGTCCTGATAGATGCTCTGACAGCACCTTGGGACTTCAGGATGGCTTACGTGTTTCCACCCTTTCCGTTGCTTCCTCGATTGATTGCCAGAATCAAACAAGAGAGAGCATCAGTGATTCTAATAGCACCTGCGTGGCCACGCAGGACTTGGTATGCAGACCTGGTGGACATGTCATCCTGTCCACCTTGGTCTCTACCTCTGAAACAGGACCTTCTGATACAGGGTCCCTTCAAACATCAAAATCTAACTTCTCTGAAGCTGACTGCTTGGAAATTGAACGCTTGATTTTATCAAGACGTGGGTTTTCTGAGTCAGTTATTGATACCTTAATACAGGCTAGGAAACCTGTTACCAGAAAGATTTACCATAAGATATGGCGTAAATACCTATATTGGTGTGAATCCAAAGGTTACTCTTGGAGTAAGGTTAGGATTCCTAGGATATTGTCTTTTCTACAAGAAGGTTTAGAAAAGGGTTTATCTGCTAGTTCTTTAAAGGGACAGATCTCAGCTCTGTCCATTCTGTTACACAAACGTCTGTCAGAAGTTCCTGACGTCCAGACTTTTTGTCAGGCTTTAGCCAGGATTAAGCCTGTGTTTAAAACTGTTGCTCCACCATGGAGTTTAAACCTTGTTCTTAATGTTTTACAGGGCGTTCCGTTTGAACCCCTTCATTCCATTGATATAAAGTTGTTATCTTGGAAAGTTCTATTTTTAATGGCTATTTCCTCGGCTCGAAGAGTCTCTGAATTATCAGCCTTACATTGTGATTCTCCTTATTTGATTTTTCATTCGGATAAGGTAGTCCTGCGTACTAAACCTGGGTTCTTACCTAAGGTAGTTACTAACAGGAATATCAATCAAGAGATTGTTGTTCCTTCTTTATGCCCAAATCCTTCTTCAAAGAAGGAACGTCTACTGCACAACCTGGATGTAGTCCGTGCTCTAAAATTTTACTTACAGGCAACTAAGGAATTTCGACAAACGTCTTCTCTGTTTGTCTTTTACTCTGGGCAGAGGAGAGGTCAAAAAGCTTCCGCTACCTCTCTTTCTTTTTGGCTTCGTAGCATAATTCGTTTAGCTTATGAGACTGCTGGACAGCAGCCTCCTGAAAGAATTACAGCTCATTCTACTAGAGCTGTGGCTTCCACTTGGGCCTTCAAGAATGAGGCCTCTGTTGAACAGATTTGCAAGGCTGCAACTTGGTCTTCGCTTCATACTTTTTCCAAATTTTACAAATTTGACACTTTTGCTTCATCGGAGGCTATTTTTGGGAGAAAGGTTCTTCAGGCAGTGGTTCCTTCTGTATAAAGAGCCTGCCTATCCCTCCCGTCATCCGTGTACTTTTGCTTTGGTATTGGTATCCCAGAAGTAATGATGACCCGTGGACTGATCACACTTAACAGAAGAAAACATAATTTATGCTTACCTGATAAATTCCTTTCTTCTGTAGTGTGATCAGTCCACGGCCCGCCCTGTTTTTAAGGCAGGTAAATATTTTTTAATTTATACTCCAGTCACCACTTCACCCTTGGCTTTTCCTTTCTCGTTGGTCCTTGGTCGAATGACTGGGAGTGACGTAGAGGGGAGGAGCTATATGCAGCTCTGCTGGGTGAATCCTCTTGCACTTCCTGTTGGGGAGGAGTAATATCCCAGAAGTAATGATGACCCGTGGACTGATCACACTACAGAAGAAAGGAATTTATCAGGTAAGCATAAATTATGTTTTTCAACAACTTTCCAATTTACTTCTATTATCCAATTTGTTTTGTTTTCTTGATATCCTTTGTTTAGAGTAAAACTAGGTAGGCTGGTAGGAATTCATAAGTGTGCATATGTCTATTGCAGTCTATGGCAGCAGTGTTTGTAACTGCTTTAGTGTAGGACTCTTGTGAGTCTGGAGCGTACCTAAGAGTTAACCTTCTTAGCTATGAGAGTAACTGCTGTATGTGCAACTATGTTGGGAGTGAGAGGGGCTGGGCTCTCTTACCTGTATAAGATCTTGGCATCAGCCATCTTCTTCCTCTTTCTTTCCTGCTCCAGATATTTTTCCCTCCCTCTACTTCGTATGTGTGGTCGTTTGGCAGAATAAGCGGCCTTGTGTGGTACTGTGGGAGCATATTTTTTTTTCTTGGCTTGGGTAGGTTAAGTTGAGCTAGCCTAGTAAGCCTGTGCTTTTATGTAGTCTTAGGTGTTATTTTCAGGGAGAGAGTGTCAGTTAGCACACCTTCACCTGGAACTGAATGGGTTACCTGAACGAGATATCTCGGGAACAGAAACCAGACACGCAGCAAGTCAGTCTAAAAGCTGTTCTTTTTATCTGAAGATGCACAATACTTTTTATAGGCAATAGTTACAGCATATAGGGTTAAACAATGACGTGTTCATAACTACATTATCTTATACCATATTTCTCAGGAACAAGAGAAACTTGTTGAAATATAATTGGGTAAAAGAGGAGTTTTAAGGAGTATTTCTATAACAATAATACAAGTACATTTCGGCGCATAGCTCAGCCCAAAGCAAGGCCGTTTGGGCATCTTACATAGATAACGGGGCTCCCAGGCACATTGCCAGGAACATTCACAAGGCCAATCTAGCTATACAAATATTACTAACATCTGCAGATTTCTTGGTACATAATAAGCAGTTATAATAAATCATTCTAGACAAAATGGATGCCTAAGACAAAATGGCGTTGGTAATGCTAATATATCCTAACATATAGACTCTACCTGTTGTTGCTGGTTGAATGACTGGCTCATATGGGGGTTCCCTACTGGGTTACAGTATATGTATTCCGTAGATAAAGTAGGGTCATGGTCCAGCGAGCAGACGGTAAAGAGTTGAGTGACTGCCAAGCTGAAAGCGGGGATGATGTTTTTTTAAATGGTGGCCTAAGGGTAGCCCCCCATGCAGATAGGCAGGCTGGATAGCTCTGAGAGGCCCCATAATTTTCCGGGGTGGTGCATCAAATGCTCCAATGAAAGTCACAGATGTGAACTGCTGACCAGGATGTGGTAGGGGATAGTCAGAGACTCAAGTGCATAGGAACTATGCTGGTTTAATGATCACAGCTTCAGTTTAACCTCTTGTACTCTGCATTGAGCTCCCTATATTGGACTACTTTGCCCCATTGAGTCCTATGTTTTTAACTGTGCTACTTACAGTTATCTAGCTTTGTTTGATTTGTTTGTTCCTTGCTCTGGAGTGAACTGTCTTGACTCTATTTGCTTTAATTAAACACTTTTATTCAAGCCTTACCTGACTCCTGCTCTGTGTGTCTGTGTATATATATTACCAGAAGAAACACAGTTTGTACAGATCCTACAGAATAAGAAAGGGTTATTAGCCACAAGGCTCAAATTCTGAAGAACCACATGAAACATATGCAGCATTTGGAAGCTATAATGGATCAAACATTGCAAACCAAATAAATCCTGCGGAGATTATGCAATAGAATTTAGGACACTTGCTGCTGAAACTAGCTGGGATGACATATTTATTCTTTTGTTTGAGAGATGTCTTTGTTAAAGGATACAAGAGCAAATCCTTTATAAAGACAAGCCTAGTTCAGTGGAGGAATTCATTTCAACATGTCTTTGTTTAGACTTTATCAAGAGCATTCTCATTGACAAGACAGGAAATCTTGTTATTCTTTGCACCTACAGTACTTATTCCAGTTTCCTCCTTGAAGAACCTATTCTACTGAGCATTTCACAGATCAGAAAAAGAAAAACAACATGAATGCCTTACAGACCTATGTTTCTATTGTAGGAGAAAAAAAACATCTAGTGTATGAGTGTCCAGTCTAGACCTAAGTGGTTTCAAAAGCAATACTTAGGTTAGGGGTCGAAAAATCTGTTTAAAATTTAAAAGCCAGTAAGAATATTTAGAAGCCTGATCTACTTTTTGAAGCCAAACAGTGCTTTTTGTATAGAGATATATGAAGAATAATCCAAAAGTTAGGAGCCAGAGGTAAAATTCCCAGTGCCTCCCTAGCTCCTGGGTTTGTCGAGCTCTGACTTAGGTCATATTATTTTCTCTGTTTTCTTCAAGTACAAAATGTTCTGCTTAAAAAAAAAGGGTTTCATTTAACCAGAACAAGGTTTTGTAGTGCGCTCCATAGATGTCTATGGGGACTGGAAAGAATGCGTTAGCGCTCAATGGACTAATAGTTTTGCACTCCACTTGTAATCTAGGCCCTTGAGTGCAACTAATCTCACGTGATTCATTAATACTATGGAATACATACTTTTTTCCCCCAAAGATCTTACCCCCAATCAAGATATTTAATGAGCTTAACCATTTGTATGCCACAAGCTTCATTGAGACACATTTTCTTTCTATTTTAAATGGACATTCTCATGCAAAAAAATACATAATAAATATATATTTGTTAGAGCAGTGACTTTTTGCATTACTTATCCTAGAAAACTATGTGAAGGAGGATATGTAAAGTCCCTCTTTGTGTGTCTTACTGATTGTAGCTTCTGAGTAGAATACAGCCAGTCGGCCAATGAGGAGCGGCAGTAACCTGCAGCCGCCAATCACCATTGCTTGCAGATCCTTATTGAGACTTTACCCATGTGTTTAATCTATTTATGGGAGTTAATTAGGTTCAGTAAGGCTAACAAATGAATATTAGTTGTCCATTAGAATGTCATTTTAAAAATATAAACAGATTCATACTAATGGGGATCAGATTTAGAATTGTGGTACATACAGACTGCACATGCCTAATATGTATAACCTATTGCTAAGTTTGTTTATGAATAAAATGATAAGAGCATTAGAAATGTAGCTATTTTTATTACGAAATAAACATTTGTGGGGCCATATTGTTTATTGTAAATTTGTATTAAACAGACAGTAAACTCAAAATTAAACGTTTACTATTCAGATAGAGTATACAATTATAAATAACTTTCCAATTAACTTTTATTATCAAATATGCTCATCCAATGTCTTAGTAGCGCATCTCTGCTCCTGAGCCTACCTTGGTATGCTCGGCAACATAGGATATCAAGAGAAGCAAGCAAATTTGACAATAGAAGTAAATTGGAAAGAAGTTTAAAATTGGATAAACTATCGGAATCATGAAAGTTTAATTTTGACTGTACTGACCCTTTAATTCTTATCTTCTTAGGGCCAGATTATCAAAAAATCACACAAAATCATTTTTAGCATTATATTGTAATGTATGTGTCTCTCCTTGAATCCTGCTTAGTGAGGTCAACCATTCTCATTCTAAAATCGGCAAATTTCCAGAGAAGTCAAACTACTGAAGATAAGGTACTGCTCCCATTCACTATATAAAGTATTGGAGTAGGTAGGGAATTAATGATAGAATACGGTCTACCTCCTTACTCCCCCAAAGTGAAAGTTGGGTGCACCATGTATTAATTTGTGTTCACTCAAATTACTTTCACCTAGATTACGAGTTTTACGCTAAACAGGGTGCGAAACTAACGACAAAAATGCATTATTTCACTCTCCATAGCGCTGCCATTATGAGTTACTGAAAAGCCTCCTTGTGCGTGCGATATGGTTGCATTAAGCTCCATACCGCACAAAAGCCAAGGGCTGCTTTGACGTGCTCGTGCACGTGTTCCTCCATAGATATCAATGGGGAGACAGTGTTAGAAAAGAAACTAACACCTGCAATCGCGGAATGAAAAATCTCCATAACGTAGCCCCATTGATGTCTAACACCCTAATATAAATACCAAGTCTAAACACCCCTAATCTGCTGTCCCAACATCGCCGACACCTAAATAAAGTTATTAAACCCTATTCCGCCGCTCTCCGACATCGCTGCCACTAAATAAACCTATTAACCCCTAAACCTCCGGCCCCCACATCTCCGCAACTAAATAAACCTATTAACCCTTAAACCCCTAAAAAAAAAAAAAACTAACTCTAAAAAAAACTAAGCTACCTATTGCCCCTAAAGGGGCATTTGTATGGGCATTGCCCTTAAAAGGGTATTCAGCTCTTTTTTATTGCCCTTAAAAGGGCACTTAGCTCTTTATCAAATTACCCAAACCCTAATCTGAGAAAAAAAACACTCCAAAAAATAAAAAAAATACCTAACACTATCCCCAGAATATCTACTCACGGTTCCTGAAGTCAGGACATCCATCTCCATTCAGGCGGCGAGAAGTCTCCATCCAGGCAGCGACATCTTCATACATCGTGGGGGCGTCTTCTATCTTCATCCCGGTAGGGCGGAGCGGAGCGTTGAAGACATTCAGCGCAGAGCGTCCTCTTCATACGGTCTCCGCTGTACACTGAAGCTTCAATGCAAGGTAGCCATTTCAAAATGATTCTTCAAATTCAAATCAGCCAATAGGATGAGAGCTACTGAAATCCTATTGGCTTAGGTTTTTTTTTTATTTTGGGGGGTTGGTTGGGTGGTGGGTTTTACTTTTGGAGGGACTTTGTATTTTTTTTTTACAGGTAAAAGAGCTGTTTTATTTTGGGTGGGCTTTTTTATTTTTATAGGGCTATTAGATTAGGTGTAATTGTTTTTATTTTTGATAATTTCGTTTATTATTTTTTGTAAGCTTAGTGTTTTTCTTTTTTTGTAATTTAGTGTTTATTAATTTTTGTAATTTTAGATTTTAATTTTTTTCTCGTAGTGTTAGTTTTTTTAATTTGTAATTTAGATTTTTTAATTGATAGTTTACATTTTATTAGAATAGTAAGGTTAGGTTAATTTATAGTTTAATGTTAAGTTTATTTGTATGTAACAGGTAAGTTTTTATTTATTTAAATATAGTTATATTGTAATTATAATTTAAAGTTAAGGAGGGTATTAGGTTTAGGGGTTAATAGTTTAATTTAGTGTTTTGCAATGGGGGGGCGGCGGTTTAGGGGTTAATAGATTTATTTAGTTGAGGAGATGTGGGAGCCCGGAGGTTTAGGGGTAAATAGGTTTATTTAATAGTCGTGATGTAGGTGGGCGGCGGAGTAGGGGTTAATAGGTTTAATATAGTGTTTGCGATGCGGGAGGGTGACGGTTTAAGGGTTAATAGGTAGTTTATGGGTGTTAGTGTACTTTGTAACACTTTAGTTCTGAGTTTTGTGAAACATTTTTGTTGCACAAAACACATAACTACTGGTCTCAGATGGCGGCATGGATCGTGTCGGTATAGGCTGTAACGGAAGTATTTTAGCCTCACCGCACAACCTGTAATACCGGCGTTATGAAAATCCCACACAAAAACGTATTTTTTTTGAGTGCGGCATAGACGTTGGGTTACAGGCCATGGTTGGTGTTACTGCCATTACGCTGAAATTGTCATTTTTTTCAGCGTTAAAAGCCTTAACGCAAAACTCGTAATCTACCTGTTTGTAGGACTGCAGAGGTACATGGCATGCTTGCATCTTATTGACCATTTGATGGTAACATTACTTCCTTAAAACTGGTGTCAACCAGATCAGAAATTTCTGGTGCTGTTATTGAAGAAAGATGGGGAAGCACACAAGTAGCTAGAAGCGCTATTGGTATTTGTATTGATTGGATTTAATATGTACGACAATAAAACTCACAAACCTTTGACCTCCAAATCAAGCAATGATTAAAAATTGCATAATTGATCAATGAAGCAACAGCAATAAGGTGACTTACATTATGGATATTATACCTAACTGAATTTCATTTGGTTAAACATAAAAAATTAATAACCTAATCCCACAAATCTCAGAAGGTTCAATGTGACTCTAAGAAGTTATAATAAAGCCATTTAGGAGTGAAAAATCTTGTGGATAATCTCTGATCCCAGAAATTGTCATTAAAGTTGGAAGATGTAGTTTATTTGGTTGCTCTGTCGTTAAAATTGTTCCTGGCTTATCTTTTCAGGGCCTTTGCGGCTAGGTAATCCTTTCTTGTGGTTTTCTTTAGTTGGGAGTACAGTATTTGTTTTTCTTGCATATCCCCCAGGAACTCATTAGCTCTCATAGCTGCTGGCGGTTTGAGGATACAGAATCCCTCCAATACTGAAGGAGCCTCTTTATATAACAACCACCTCTAGGGTCACTGGTTTCTTTTGGAAGTCTGTGTTAGCTGACAGATCTGTAAAGATGCTACAGCTATTTATACTTTTCATATGTATGTAGAGAAATGTAATTGTAAAATGATATCACTTGAGGTCCACGTATAAGAAATATTATTTAATTAACCCACGCACCATGATTTGCTCTTCTAATAGCTTGCATCCTTTGATTGTTTCTAGATTACAAAACCTTGATTGTTCTGTAAGCGTTTCCCACTGTGATTTTAATCTTAGCTGGCAGTAATTTAGCGGTTGCTTACAAAGCCCTGGAGGTCAGAAAATCTATATTATATTTCTGTTAGGTCATCTTGTATTCTTTCTAGTGTCTCAGGTCTACAATTCCCTCTTTCAGCTCTGTTTCAGAATTTTTAAAAATTCTTTGACTATATCATGATTTAGTTTCATTGACTGTTCTTAAAGGAACAATACTTACAAAGGCAGGTGTGGGTACAGCACTTATTATGAGCAAACAGAGGTGGTTTACCAAACCCCAAATTCAGCAAATGAACAATGTCCTCCACTTTCTAGATTATTTAACATAGAACTCTATTCAGCAAAACATGGGTCCAATACAGCAAGCAGCAACGTTTCATGCTACAACATGCCCTTAATCATGCTTGATTAAGTGCATGTTGTAGCACAAAACAATGCTGTTTGCTGTATTGGACCCTTGTTTTGCTGAATAAAGGTCTATTTTAAAGAATCTTGGAAGCTGGAGGACATTGTTCATTTGCTTTGCTCAAAGCCACCTTCTTTACACCACTGCACGGTTTTCAGGTTTGTAAGCATACCTACCAATACTCCCCCGCTTGTCGGGACACTCAATCCTGCTAATGACCAGTCTTGAAGCCCCTCCTTCTTCTGTTTTTTTGTTTCTTTTTAAGAACTTGGACCTACATAAACCTTAACTCCACAAATGGAGAAAAATTAGAAAACAACCATCTTCAGTTAGCAGTTTTAATTTTTAACATGTTGAGAAGTATACAAATGTTAATAAAAAGTAATATTGGTTTAATATTGCCTTAATCTCTCTCTTCACATTTCAGGACATCCACTCCTATGTTGATATCATTTTTTTAGGCAACATATTTACTTATAAATGTGTATCAGCATTGTCCTGTCTATATCAGTGCATTAGATGTAGGTTTATCTATATATAAGTATCAGTATGTCCTGTCTATATCAGTGCATTAGATGTAGGTTTATCTATATATAAGTATCAGTATGTCCTTTCTATATCAGTGTATTAGATGTAGGTTTATCTTTATATAAGTATCAGTATGTCCTGTCTATATCAGTGTATTAGATGTAGGTTTATCTATATATATAAGTATCAGTATGTCCTTTCTATATCAGTGTATTAGATGTAGGTTTATCTTTATATAAGTATCAGTATGTCCTGTCTATATCAGTGTATTAGATGTAGGTTTATCTATATATATAAGTATCAGTATGTCCTTTCTATATCAGTGTATTAGATGTAGGTTTATCTTTATATAAGTATCAGTATGTCCTGTCTATATCAGTGTATTAGATGTAGGTTTATCTATATATAAGTATCAGTATGTCCTGTCTATATCAGTGTATTAGATGTAGGTTTATCTATATATAAGTATCAGTATGTCCTGTCTATATCAGTGTATTAGATGTAGGTTTATCTATATATAAGTATCAGTATGTCTTGTCTATATCAGTGTATTAGATGTATGTTTATCTATATATAAGTATCAGCATGCCCTGTCTATATCAGTGTATTAGATGTATGTTTATATATATATATATATATATATATATATATATATATATATATATATATATATATATATATATATATATATATATATATATATATATATATATATATATATCAGTATGTCCTGTCTATATCAGTGTATTAGATGTATGTTTATCTATATATAAGTATCAGTATGACCTGTCTATATCAGTGTATTAGATGTATGTTTATCTATATATAAGTATCAGTATGACCTGTCTATATCAGTGTATTAGATGTATGTTTATCTATATATAAGTATCAGTATGACCTGTCTATATCAGTGTATTAGATGTATGTTTATCTATATATAAGTATCAGTATGACCTGTCTATATCAGTGTATTAGATGTAGGTTTATCTATATATAAGTATCAGTATGTCCTGTCTATATCAGTGTATTAGATGTATGTTTATCTATATATAAGTATCAGTATGACCTGTCTATATCAGTATATTAGATGTAGGTTTATCTATATATAAGTATCAGTATGTCCTGTCTATATCTGTTCTGTATATTAGATGTAGGTTTATCTATATATAAGTATCAGTATGTCCTGTCTATATCAGTGTATTATATATAGGTTTATCTAGTTATAAGTATCACTATGTCCTGTCTATATCAGTATATTAGATGCAGGTTTATCTAGTTATAAGTATCAGCATTGTCCTGTCTATGTCAGTATATTAGATGTAGGTTTATCTATAAGTATCAGTATGTCCTGTCTATATCAGTGTATTAGATGTACAGTAGGTTTATCTATATATATAAATCAGCATTGTTGTCTATATCAGTATATTAGATGTAGGTTTATCTATATATAAGTATCAGCATGTCCTGTCTATATCAGTGTATTAGATGTAGGTTTATCTATATATAAGTATCAGTATGTCCTGTCTATATCAGTGTATTAGATGTAGGTTTATCTATATATAAGTATCAGCATGCCCTGTCTATATCAGAGATTAAATGTATGTTTATCTATATATAAGTATCAGCATGTCCTGTCTATATCAGTGTATTAGATGTAGGTTTATCTATATATAAGTATCAGTATGTCCTGTCTATATCAGTGTATTAGATGTAGGTTTATCTATATATAAGTATCAGCATGTCCTGTCTATATCAGTGTATTAGATGTAGGTTTATCTATATATAAGTATCAGTATGTCCTGTCTATATCAGTGTATTAGATGTAGGTTTATCTATATATAAGTATCAGCATGTCCTGTCTATATCAGTGTATTAGATGTAGGTTTATCTATATATAAGTATCAGTATGTCCTGTCTATATCAGTGTATTAGATGTAGGTTTATCTATATATAAGTAACAGTATGTCCTGTCTATATCAGTATATTAGATATAGGTTTATCTATATATAAGTATCAGTATGTCCTGTCTATATCAGTATATTAGATGTAGGTTTATCTATATATAAGTATCAGTATGTCCTGTCTATATCAGTGTATTAGATGTAGGTTTATCTATATATAAGTATCAGCATGTCCTGTCTATATCAGTGTATTAGATGTAGGTTTATCTATATATAAGTATCAGTATGTCCTGTCTATATCAGTGTATTAGATGTAGGTTTATCTATATATAAGTATCAGCATGCCCTGTCTATATCAGAGATTAAATGTATGTTTATCTATATATAAGTATCAGCATGTCCTGTCTATATCAGTGTATTAGATGTATGTTTATTATCTATATATAAATATTAGCATGCCCTGTCTATATTAAACTGTATATTTGTCTATATATGTGTATCATCATGTACTCTTTATTTAATTAGATTAGACATATGTTTGTCTATATCTGAGTATAAGCATGTCTCGTCTATATCAGTGTCTTAGCATGTATATTTATCCATATCTGTGTATCAGCATGTCCTATTTATCACAGTTTATTAGATGTATTTTTATCTATATCTGAGTATCAGCATGTCCTGTCTATATCTGAGTATCAGCATGAACTGCCAATATCAGAGTATTAGCATTTATGTTAATCCGTATTTGTGTATCAACATGTCCCGTCTATGGGCTAGATTACGTGTGGAGCGATATTAATCACTCCTACTTGCGTGCTGACTTCGGATTTTGGCACGGGTTGGGTATCACATGTATTATAAGTTGAAAGTAAAACATTTTTGCTTGTTTGATAACCCGATGCATGCAAAAGCCAAAGTGAAAATTTCACGACCGAGTTAACGTATTCTCCCATAGACTTCAATAGATTTTGAAAAGTGGAAAAAAATTACTTTACTCGTGCGCAAAGCCGATCACATTTTCTTAAGTGTGCTAACCTGACATATAATATAAATATTTCACATCCCAATGTTCTTCACATAGCAGAATATGTTCTATTTTTTCACAAATACACATTTCTACATATATATATATATATGATTTTTTTTGGTAAAATATATATCTATACCTCTATCTATCTATCTATCTATCTATTTATCTATCTATCTATCTATCTCTCCTCTGCATACTTTTTCCAAATTTTATCGATTTTATGTTTTTGCTTCTTCACAAGCAGATTTTGGCAGAAAAAAGTCCTTCAGGACGTAATTCGGTTAAATTGGAACTGTCAGAAAAATTGTCCTACCCTGCCTGTAGCATAGACCATCGGCTTGGGTATTACTCCTATACGTTATGGAGGACTATGGACCATCATCATTTTATTAAAGAAAACAAAATGTATGCTTACCTGATAAACTCTTTTCTTTCAGAATGATGATGGTCCACAGTCCCCGTCCCCTTCATGTTGAGTGATAGTTCTAAAGACAAACCCTGTTTCTCCAACATAGGTGTGTCCGGTCCACGGCGTCATCCTTACTTGTGGGATATTCTCTTCCCCAACAGGAAATGGCAAAGAGCCCAGCAAAGCTGGTCACATGATCCCTCCTAGGCTCCGCCTACCCCAGTCATTCTCTTTGCCGTTGTACAGGCAACATCTCCACGGAGATGGCTTAGAGTTTTTTAGTGTTTAACTGTAGTTTTTATTATTCAATCAAGAGTTTGTTATTTTGAAATAGTGCTGGTATGTACTATTTACTCAGAAACAGAAAAGAGATGAAGATTTCTGTTTGTATGAGGAAAATGATTTTAGCAACCGTCACTAAAATCCATGGCTGTTCCACACAGGACTGTTGAGAGCAATTAACTTCAGTTGGGGGAACAGTGAGCAGTCTCTTGCTGCTTGAGGTATGACACATTCTAACAAGACGATGTAATGCTGGAAGCTGTCATTTTCCCTATGGGATCCGGTAAGCCATGTTTATTACGATCGTAAATAAGGGCTTCACAAGGGCTTATTAAGACTGTAGACTTTTTCTGGGCTAAATCGATTCATTATTAACACATATTTAGCCTTGAGGAATCATTTTATTTGGGTATTTTGATATAATAATATCGGCAGGCACTGTTTTAGACACCTTATTCTTTAGGGGCTTCAAAGCATAGGCAGAGCCTCATTTTCGCGCCGGTGTTGCGCACTTGTTTTTGAGAGGCATGGCATGCAGTCGCATGTGAGAGGAGCTCTGATACTTAGAAAAGACTTTCTGAAGGCGTCATTTGGTATCGTATTCCCCTTTGGGCTTGGTTGGGTCTCAGCAAAGCAGATACCAGGGACTGTAAAGGGGTTAAAGTTCAAAACGGCTCCGGTTCCGTTATTTTAAGGGTTAAAGCTTCCAAATTTGGTGTGCAATACTTTTAAGGCTTTAAGACACTGTGGTGAAAATTTGGTGAATTTTGAACAATTCCTTCATGTTTTTTCGCAATTGCAGTAATAAAGTGTGTTCAGTTTAAAATTTAAAGTGACAGTAACGGTTTTATTTTAAAACGTTTTTTGTACTTTGTTATCAAGTTTATGCCTGTTTAACATGTCTGAACTACCAGATAGACTGTGTTCTGAATGTGGGGAAGCCAGAATTCCTATTCATTTAAATAAATGTGATTTATGTGACAATGACAATGATGCCCAAGATGATTCCTCAAGTGAGGGGAGTAAGCATGGTACTGCATCATTCCCTCCTTCGTCTACACGAGTCTTGCCCACTCAGGAGTCCCCTAGTACATCTAGCGCGCCAATACTCCTTACTATGCAACAATTAACGGCTGTAATGGATAATTCTGTCAAAAACATTTTAGCCAAAATGAACACTTATCAGCGTAAGCGCGACTGCTCTGTTTTAGATACTGAAGAGCATGACGACGCTGATAATAATGTTTCTGAAGGGCCCCTAACCCAGTCTGATGGGGCCAGGGAGGTTTTGTCTGAGGGAGAAATTACTGATTCAGGGAACATTTCTCAACATGCTGAACCTGATGTGATTACATTTAAATTTAAGTTGGAACATCTCCGCATTCTGCTTAAGGAGGTATTATCCACTCTGGATGATTGTGACAAGTTGGTCATCCCAGAGAAACTATGTAAAATGGACAAGTTCCTAGAGGTGCCGGGGCTCCCAGAAGCTTTTCCTATACCCAAGCGGGTGGCGGACATTGTTAATAAAGAATGGGAAAGGCCCGGTATTCCTTTCGTCCCTCCCCCCATATTTAAAAAATTGTTTCCTATGGTCGACCCCAGAAAGGACTTATGGCAGACAGTCCCCAAGGTCGAGGGAGCGGTTTCCACTTTAAACAAACGCACCACTATACCCATAGAGGATAGTTGTGCTTTCAAAGATCCTATGGATAAAAAATTAGAAGGTTTGCTTAAAAAGATGTTTGTTCAGCAGGGTTACCTTCTACAACCAATTTCATGCGTTGTCCCTGTCGCTACAGCCGCATGTTTCTGGTTCGATGAGCTGATAAAGGCGGTCGATAGTGATTCTCCTCCTTATGAGGAGATTATGGACAGAATCAATGCTCTCAAATTGGCTAATTCTTTTACCCTAGACGCCACTTTGCAATTGGCTAGGTTAGCGGCTAAGAATTCTGGGTTTGCTATTGTGGCGCGCAGAGCGCTTTGGTTGAAATCTTGGTCGGCTGATGCGTCTTCCAAGAACAAGCTACTTAACATTCCTTTCAAGGGGAAAACGCTGTTTGGCCCTGACTTGAAAGAGATTATCTCTGATATCACTGGGGGTAAGGGCCACGCCCTTCCTCAGGATCGGCCTTTCAAGGCAAAAAATAAACCTAATTTTCGTCCCTTTCGTAGAAACGGACCAGCCCAAAGTGCTACGCCCTCTAAGCAAGAGGGTAATACTTCTCAAGCCAAGCCAGCTTGGAGACCAATGCAAGGCTGGAACAAGGGAAAGCAGGCCAAGAAACCTGCCACTGCTACCAAGACAGCATGAAATGTTGGCCCCCGATCCGGGACCGGATCTGGTGGGGGGCAGACTCTCTCTCTTCGCTCAGGCTTGGGCAAGAGATGTTCTGGATCCTTGGGCGCTAGAAATAGTCTCCCAAGGTTATCTTCTGGAATTCAAGGGGCTTCCCCCAAGGGGGAGGTTCCACAGGTCTCAGTTGTCTTCAGACCACATAAAAAGACAGGCATTCTTACATTGTGTAGAAGACCTGTTAAAAATGGGAGTGATTCATCCTGTTCCATTAAGAGAACAAGGGATGGGGTTCTACTCCAATCTGTTCATAGTTCCCAAAAAAGAGGGAACGTTCAGACCAATCTTAGATCTCAAGATCTTAAACAAGTTTCTCAAGGTTCCATCGTTCAAGATGGAAACCATTCGAACTATTCTTCCTTCCATCCAGGAAGGTCAATTCATGACCACGGTGGATTTAAAGGATGCGTATCTACATATTCCTATCCACAAGGAACATCATCGGTTCCTAAGGTTCGCATTCCTGGACAAGCTTTACCAGTTCGTGGCGCTTCCTTTCGGATTAGCCACTGCTCCAAGGATTTTCACAGAGGTACTAGGGTCCCTTCTAGCTGTGCTAAGACCAAGGGGCATTGCTGTAGTACCTTATTTGGACGACATTCTGATTCAAGCGTCGTCCCTTCCTCAAGCAAAGGCTCACACGGACATAGTCCTGGCCTTTCTCAGATCTCACGGATGGAAAGTGAACGTGGAAAAGAGTTCTCTATCTCCGTCAACAAGGGTTCCCTTCTTGGGAACAATAATAGACTCCTTAGAAATGAGGATATTTCTGACAGAGGCCAGAAAAACAAAGCTTCTAGACTCTTGTCGGATACTTCATTCCGTTCCTCTTCCTTCCATAGCTCAGTGCATGGAAGTGATCGGGTTGATGGTAGCGGCAATGGACATAGTTCCTTTTGCGCGCATTCATCTAAGACCATTACAACTGTGCATGCTCAGTCAGTGGAATGGGGATTATACAGACTTGTCTCCGAAGATACAAGTAAATCTGAGGACCAGAGACTCACTCCGTTGGTGGCTGTCCCTGGACAACCTGTCACAAGGGATGACATTCCGCAGACCAGAGTGGGTCATTGTCACGACCGACGCCAGTCTGATGGGCTGGGGCGCGGTCTGGGGATCCCTGAAAGCTCAGGGTCTTTGGTCTCGGGAAGAATCTCTTCTACCGATAAATATTCTGGAACTGAGAGCGATATTCAATGCTCTCAAGGCTTGGCCTCAGCTAGCGAGGGCCAAGTTCATACGGTTTCAATCAGACAACATGACAACTGTTGCGTACATCAACCATCAGGGGGGAACAAGGAGTTCCCTAGCGATGGAAGAAGTGACCAAAATCATTCTATGGGCGGAGTCTCACTCCTGCCACCTGTCCGCTATCCACATCCCAGGAGTGGAAAATTGGGAAGCGGATTTTCTGAGTCGTCAGACATTGCATCCGGGGGAGTGGGAACTCCATCCGGAAATCTTTGCCCAAGTCACTCAGCTGTGGGGCATTCCAGACATGGATCTGATGGCCTCTCGTCAGAACTTCAAAGTTCCTTGCTACGGGTCCAGATCCAGGGATCCCAAGGCGGCTCTAGTGGATGCACTAGTAGCACCTTGGACCTTCAAACTAGCTTATGTGTTCCCGCCGTTTCCTCTCATCCCCAGGCTGGTAGCCAGGATCAATCAGGAGAGGGCGTCGGTGATCTTGATAGCTCCTGCGTGGCCACGCAGGACTTGGTATGCAGATCTGGTGAATATGTCATCGGCTCCACCTTGGAAGCTACCTTTGAGACGAGACCTTCTTGTTCAGGGTCCGTTCGAACATCCGAACCTGGTTTCACTCCAGCTGACTGCTTGGAGATTGAACGCTTGATCTTATCGAAGCGAGGGTTCTCAGATTCTGTTATCGATACTCTTGTTCAGGCCAGAAAGCCTGTAACTAGAAAGATTTACCACAAAATTTGGAAAAAATATATCTGTTGGTGTGACTCTAAAGGATTCCCTTGGGACAAGGTTAAGATTCCTAAGATTCTATCCTTCCTTCAAGAAGGATTGGAAAAAGGATTATCTGCAAGTTCCCTGAAGGGACAGATTTCTGCCTTGTCTGTGTTACTTCACAAAAAGCTGGCAGCTGTGCCAGATGTTCAAGCCTTTGTTCAGGCTCTGGTTAGAATTAAGCCTGTTTACAAACCTTTGACTCCTCCTTGGAGTCTCAATTTAGTTCTTTCAGTTCTTCAGGGGGTTCCGTTTGAACCCTTACATTCCGTTGATATTAAGTTATTATCTTGGAAAGTTTTGTTTTTAGTTGCAATTTCTTCTGCTAGAAGAGTTTCAGAATTATCTGCTCTGCAGTGTTCTCCTCCTTATCTGGTGTTCCATGCAGATAAGGTGGTTTTACGTACTAAACCTGGTTTTCTTCCAAAAGTTGTTTCTAACAAAAACATTAACCAGGAGATTATCGTACCTTCTCTGTGTCCGAAACCAGTTTCAAAGAAGGAACGTTTGTTGCACAATTTGGATGTTGTTCGCGCTCTAAAATTCTATTTAGAAGCTACAAAGGATTTTAGACAAACATCTTCCTTGTTTGTTGTTTATTCCGGTAAAAGGAGAGGTCAAAAAGCAACTTCTACCTCTCTCTCTTTTTGGATTAAAAGCATCATCAGATTGGCTTACGAGACTGCCGGACGGCAGCCTCCCGAAAGAATCACAGCTCATTCCACTAGGGCTGTGGCTTCCACATGGGCCTTCAAGAACGAGGCTTCTGTTGATCAGATATGTAGGGCAGCGACTTGGTCTTCACTGCACACTTTTACCAAATTTTACAAGTTTGATACTTTTGCTTCTTCTGAGGCTATTTTTGGGAGAAAGGTTTTGCAAACCGTGGTGCCTTCCATTTAGGTGACCTGATTTGCTCCCTCCCTTCATCCGTGTCCTAAAGCTTTGGTATTGGTTCCCACAAGTAAGGATGACGCCGTGGACCGGACACACCTATGTTGGATAAAACAGAATTTATGTTTACCTGATAAATTACTTTCTCCAACGGTGTGTCCGGTCCACGGCCCGCCCTGGTTTTTTTAATCAGGTCTGATAATTTATTTTCTTTAACTACAGTCACCACTGTACCATATGGTTTCTCCTATGCAAATATTCCTCCTTAACGTCGGTCGAATGACTGGGGTAGGCGGAGCCTAGGAGGGATCATGTGACCAGCTTTGCTGGGCTCTTTGCCATTTCCTGTTGGGGAAGAGAATATCCCACAAGTAAGGATGACGCCGTGGACCGGACACACCGTTGGAGAAAGTAATTTATCAGGTAAACATAAATTCTGTTTTTGTCTTTCCTACCTATATGTTTCCTATTCTATGCTCGGCTATACGTTAAAGGGACACTGTACTCAAAAAAAAAAGTATGCATTAATCAAATAAAGGATGTTAAACAATACACTTTTCAATGTACTCATCGTTTTAAATAGTTACCGTTTCACCGCAATTGTTTTTTATAATTTTCTCCTTTTCCAAACCCACTGCATGGGTACCGTTTCAAGGAGTCCTATCCGGGCTGACAACCCAGGTCGGAATATGGCGGCTTTTAGATACGATGCGCCTGCGCAAGCTTCAGCAACGACATTGACTACGTCACTCACTGGAGCAAAAGAGGGAGCTGCGCTTTGAAGGTAAGGAGAGAATATCCTGTAGTTTGGCATTATCAGCTTCAGCTAAAGGAAAGCACATGCGCGATAACAACGGATGGACTGCGCATGCGCAAGATGACGCAATATCCAGTTAATTATATTCATAGAATAGACTGCCGATTGGAGGATGTAAACAGCGATTAGACAGCCCATATTAGTGGGTTGTCTGGAATGACGACAGGATAAAAAATATGAAATACTTTTTTTTTATGTTACACGGATCGTTAGGCATTGGAAGTAAGTGAATGTTATAAGTTTAACCTTGATAAGAAGGTATATATAATCGTTGTACACACCTAAAACAATTATACAGTAATCCTTTAAACTGAAGGGAAGTGTGAGGGTTTTTAAGCACTTGTTCTTGACCTCCTCCTAGTGGTGGGAAGTATATCCATATGTTATGGAGGACTATGGACCATCATCATTTCTAAAGAAAATAATTTATCAGGTAAGCATCAATTTTTTTTCTCTTCAATAATTTTTATTAGATGTGTTATTATGGGTGTAATTCAAAAGAGGGAGCTGCGCTTTGAAGGTAAGGAGAGAATATCCTGTAGTTTGGCATTATCAGCTTCAGCTAAAGGAAAGCGCATGCGCGATAACAACGGATGGACTGCGCATGCGCAAGATGACGCAATATCCAGTTAATTATATTCATAGAATAGACTGCCGATTGGAGGATGTAAACAGCGATTAGACAGCCCATATTAGTGGGTTGTCTGGAATGACGACAGGATAAAAAATATGAAATACTTTTTTTTTATGTTACACGGATCGTTAGGCATTGGAAGTAAGTGAATGTTATAAGTTTAACCTTGATAAGAAGGTATATATAATCGTTGTACACACCTAAAACAATTATACAGTAATCCTTTAAACTGAAGGGAAGTGTGAGGGTTTTTAAGCACTTGTTCTTGACCTCCTCCTAGTGGTGGGAAGTATATCCATATGTTATGGAGGACTATGGACCATCATCATTTCTAAAGAAAATAATTTATCAGGTAAGCATCAATTTTTTTTCTCTTCAATAATTTTTATTAGATGTGTTATTATGGGTGTAATTCAAGAGAATTTTTATGTATTTTGTGCAACTTTTTATTTGAGCGTTACAGTCAAACAGAGCTCTGAGGTCTCGCTATCCCAATGCTCGTTACATTCAATTGCGATTGAGCAAATACGTTTTCTTTCAACTTGTAATATGCGCTACTTCTGTCTCACGCAAGCAGCTGCGATAAACCCAATATCGCTCGAACGCAACAGTGCACCACTCGCAATCTGGCAACTGCAAATCAGCAGCTTCAAACTATTATGTGCCAAAAACAGAATTGCAGTAAAGTTTCAATCAGTTTCTTCAAACATAAATACTGGAATTAATTCTAATAGTTGGGTCGCTTATCAATATAGTGGATCGTATGTGCTCAATTCTCATATAGGGCTAGATTACGAGTGGGATGCTATCGTTAGCGCGAGGAGCGCAAATGTGAGATCGCTGTGTTTTTTGCACTCATTTGCACAGATGACAAGTGATATGGTGTTTAAATTCCCGCAAATTTGTTTCTGCAAACTCATGGTAATTTATGCTTCCCATAAGTTCTATGGGCGGAGTTGAGCTGCAATGTGCGCTCGTATTACAAGTTGCAATCACATTTTACAATCAAACTTTTTACGCAACCTGAAAGTTCCCATAATTAGTTTGGCCGGAGAAAAAAGTTGCTCTAAACTACACTATTAAGCCCTAATCCACCACATCCCCACATCGCCAACAACCCTGCTACACTATTACCCCCTAAACCGACCCCCCCACATTGCAAAGTACCCTGCTACACTATTAACCCCTAAACCAACACCCCCCACATTGCAAAGTACCTTGCTACACTATTAACCCCTAATCTGCCGCACCCCCACATTGCAAACTACTTGGTACACTATTAACCCCTAAACCGACTCATCACCAAATCACAAAGTACCCTGCTACACTATTACCCCCTAAACCAACACACCCCTACATCATAAAATACCCCGCTACACTATAAACCCCTAGTCTGCCACAGCTCTACATCGCAAGCTACCCCAGCTATACTATTAACCCCTTATCAGCCACACATCCCCATTGTAAAGTACCCCCTAACAGCTAACTTCCTCCAACACCCCTAATACCCCCTAAGTTACCATTAAAAAAACTACTATTACAGAAAATATAAAACCAACCATTACAGATTTTTCTTTTTTTTTAAATGACTAAAAATGAAAAATTCCAATCAGTAAGACCTATGCTAAAACTTAAGTCCCCTGAAAAAAAACCACCTCTAAAAAAAACCAACGGTGAACAAAAGGGCATCAGTAATTACAGGTTTTTTTTGCACACTAAACTAAAAAAAAAACATTGCAGCGCTCCGCTGGGCCAGTCTTCTTCCATCTACTATCTTCTATCCGATGCTTCTAATCTTCTATCCGAAGTTTCTTCTTTTTTTTCTTATCTTCCATCCGATTCGTCCTCATGCAGTCACTGCCGCACACTGAAGCTTGCATGCGAGGTTCCCCCTTATATAACAGTGCCCAAGCATTCCTATTGGCTGATTTTCAAATCCTAATTCAAATTAGCCAATAGACAAAGCTTTCATTCTATTGGCTGATTTGAATTTAGTTTTGAAAATCAGCCATAGGAATGATTCAGATAGAGAATACAAATGTAAAGAACTTTCTGATTTACTTCTATTATCTAATTTGCTTCAATCTCTTGGTATCCTTTGTTGAACAAGCAGCAATGCACTACTGGGAGCTAGCTGAACCAATAAAATGAGGCATATATTTGCAGCTGAAAATCAGCAGCTCCTGAGCATACCTAGGTATTATTTTAAACACAGGAATACAAGAGAACAAAACAAATTAGATAGTAATTAAAAAATTGTTTAAAATCACATGCTCTATCTGAATAATGAAAGAAAAAAATTGGATTTCATCTCCCTTTAAAAGCAAAACTGATCTGTATTGTTACATCAGTTTGTTGAATACTCTGTGCCCAATGTCATCAGTTTATATACAATATGTGACTGCAGCAATATTTTAATTATACAGAGACTACTGAAAATATAAATAAATTGCACTAGTAATGTAGAATATTTTTTCCCTTTTTTGTCTATTTCAAGTATTAGTGTGTTTATTTATTAACAAATATTTTATAATGTATATGTATGTACTTGCTTTTTTACATTTATTTACGTATTTGTATCATTACACCCATGTGTCGATGAATCAATTAATTCCCATATTTATCCATGTTTGTGCAAATCATTTTATTTACCAATATAATAATGTGCTTGATAAGTACAAAATAGTATACACAGTTCTGTACTCAGCAAGGCTTCCTCTCAAGTAGGACACAAGTGGGTGTATGTTTGATGTTTTATATGAATCCCATGGGGTTATGATCATATGAAGGCTGAATTCTGACAAAGATCCTACTGTTCAAACACACGCGCATATTTAGCTTTACTCTTCTGTTCTGCTTTTTAGTATACACATATGAGGATCAGAAGTCTTTCTGTGTTTATTATATAATGAGCAAAAGTAAATCCAGTAGACAATGAACTTTGTCATTTAAATGTTGCCTTTAAATTTAAATGGACAGTCTACACCTTAGTCATTTTAAAGTCTTACCTTAGATTAAGCTGCAAATAACCTCCTGCACATTTTCTATATCATGCAGCAGCAACAGTAACAACTTTATTTTAAAATGAAAATTGTTTCTGGACAGATTGAAATGGTTGCCAAGTTCAGCCCACTGATGATATCACGATCTGGGCTACATCTAGGCACTCTGCTGAATATAACTAGTGAGCCTTTTGTGATTGGATGCCATATGCAGCCCAGATCGTGATGTAATTAGTGGGCAGAGCTTGGCAGCCATTTCAAAGTGGCCAGAAACAATATTAATTTTAAAATAGCTTTTTTACTATTCCTGCTGCATGATATAGAAAAGGTGCAGTAGGCTATTTGCAGCTAAATCTAAGGTAAGACTTTAAGATGACCAAGGTGTAGACTGTCCCTTTAAGCTAGGATGTAAAAAAACCAAGTCATATAACATGAATAGAAGGTGAGAACAAAAAGAAAGCGCCTCATGGTGTGGTAATCATACACGAATGTGCAACGATGTGAAAAAGGGCAAGTGAAATGGTACTCACAAGTGTAGTGGCACTCTTAGTGAAAGAAGTGCAAACGAGCAGGCTGACCTTTTAAACAGCAGTCAGTACACCGGAAGGACGAAATCTTGTTGGTAACAGGAAAAACTGCTGACTATCTACAGCCAGGTAGATTACTGCTCCAATCTGTATCTGTCCATGGAATATGCACCAGCAGAGAGCAGGGTGATTAGCAATGCCGTATGCGCTGCTGTGAAAGGCAAAACGATAAAGGTGTGGTTTGCTCCTTAATGGCAATTGACTTCAAAATAAAAGGGTCATGAAAGAGTTCAGAAATCCGAGTATGGTAAAAACAAGGTGTTTATTTTGAGCTAAAACAACGCATTTCTCGGCCACAAGCTCTTGGCTGCTTCCTCAGGTAGTATACAAATTGTGCCTTCCATGAGGCTTAAAAATACATACATCAGATGTGATTGGACATTCAATTAACCAATAGTAACCACTAAGACATAATAGGTACAATGTGTTAAAAACAAACAGATGTAATAATCCATAAAAAAATAGCTAAATAAGTAGCCTAATAAAAATTAGCAAAATAATGTTACATCGAAAAAGACACAAAATAGCAGCTGAAGTTTATAACACTTGAAAATGTTTAAAACTGACAATTCAATTTAAAATCCTAAATCCTAAGAAAAATTTCTCGGTCTCTGTGTTCTGGAAACATTAAATAATAGACAGGTTTATTGGATCCATTCCAAAAACAATGTATGTCGTTATTTATAAAAAATGGTAACACTAACGAAGATCGAGTAATACATAGAGTTTGGGAGGACTTGATGTGAAAATGGCTATTCGCATATGCCAGGACGAAAGGAGGAATTGGTGATGCCCAAAGAACAAGAGGTTATAGCTATTTTTATTTATACACATTTATACACATTCCATTTTTTGGATATTAATATTTTTCAGCGCATCCTATTTTTATGCTTTTAGCATAAATTTCAAATATAACATGAATATTCACAATCAATTATACAGACACTTAGGGGGCGAATTATCAAGCTCTGAATGGAGCTTGATGCGCCTTGTTTCCGGCGAGCTTCTAAAGTCTGCTGCTCCATAACTTGTCCGCCTGCTCTGAGGAGGTGGACAGAAATCAACCCGATCGAATACGATCGGGTTGATTGACACCCCCTGCTAGCGGCCGACTGGCCGCAAATCTGCAGGGGGTGGTATTGCACAAGCAGTTCTGGTGAACTGCTTGTGCAATGATAAATGCCGACAGCGGACATAATATGCTACATCGCACTTTGATAAATATGCCCCTTGCTTTAGTGTGATTGATAGATACTATAGTAAATTTGTATTGAGACAATGTAGTAGATGACATACAAGGTATGCATCAGAATGACATTGTATATCACCTTGGTTTCCCCTTTAACAGGATCCACCAACTAAAAATAGTTGGAAGCACTAAAACAAAAATATGTGGAACTCACAATTCACAAATAGGGATATAAATTAAAAAATGTATATAAAAACAGTGTATAACAAACAATTATTAAGCCCCTCCTTAGGAAATAACGCAGTCAATATAAATATTCAAAAAACAGCCTATGGATGTTGTGGATTCATTTTCCCACGGATGTTTGGCCACTCCACCTTATAGTAAGCTCTGAATCAAGCCTCATAAACAAGCAAAATCTGCTTTTAAAGGGAGATGAAATTAAAAAAAAAATCTTTCATTATTCGGATAGAGCATGTGATTTTAAACAATTTTTTAATTTACTTTCATTATCTCATTTGTTTTGTTCTCTTGGTATCCTGTGTATAAAATAATACCTAGGTAGGTTCATTAGCTACTGATTTGCAGCTGCGAATATATGCCTCATGTTATTGGCTCACCCATTGTGTTCAGCTAGCTCCCATCAGTGCATTGCTAGATAATAGAAGTAAATTAGAAAGCTGTCTAAAATTGTATTCTCTATCTGAATCATTACTATGGCTGATTTTCAAAACCAAATTCAAATCAGCCAATAGAATGAAAGCTTTTTCTATTAGCTGATTTGAAAATCAGCCAATAGGAATGCAAGGGCACCCCTATATAAGTGGGAACCTAGCATGCAAGCTTCAGTGTGCAGCGGTGACTGCATGAAGACGGATTGGATGGAAGATAAGAAGAAAAGAAGAAACTTCGGATAGAAGATTAGAAGCATTGGATAAAAGATAGTAGATGCAAGAAGACTCGCCCAGCGGAGCGCTGCAATGGATGAAAATATTGTATGATAATATAAACTCCCCTCTAGGTGGGTAAAAGACCTGTTAAAATACATGTTAAAGACCACCAAACAAATGGTGTCTATGCATATGTTGGCCCCTTCGAGTTGTCCATCTAACGCACCCTGGACTAGCAGCCACCTGGCAATCTTTTGTAATAATCTTTTATTAAAAAGATATATTTCAATAACATTAAAATATACAATTAAATCAATTAAAAATAGTGTGCAATGCGTAATACACTACGCATTTCTCATCCCTTGTGAACATCAGAATGAGAGTGTGCGCGTTGTTTGTGTATTTACAGTATATATACATACATTGTAAACTTAATACAATAAATATGTGGGGTGGAGTTTACAGTTGAAGTGGCAAGACTTATCTAAGGGGAGTTCCCGGCTGCAGTTTATCTTTTTGGGGTTTATTTCTACCTTTTTTTGTTTAATTTAATACTGTTTATGAGTTAAGGCACCCTGAGGAGTTTTGAAGGGGCCTAGAGACCCATATCATGATTCAAGTTTCTGCCTTAGTTCTCCAGCTAAACTGCACAGAGACTGCTATACACTGTGAGGCAGAAAACTGGGTTAAGGAGCAGTTTGATAATACTGCTCTACTTTTAATGAGTTTGATTCAACAAATCCTGTACTTCTAGACATTTGCTACACAAGTTATGGCGATCACCACTTCCTTGCTTAGAGAACTCTGTTTTGTGCTAGATACCTATCAGACAGCAACTGAGAAGACACTGGTGGACACATTTAACCCTGTGGGTGCTGAGACTCTGGCTAAAACTCCCTCCAGGATTCTTATTACTGAACAACATGGTGGGGGCACTGATCTGGGGCCCCAGCAGATGCCTTTTACTTCATTCCTACAGGATAAGACATCAGATCATCCACCATTACTGGCAGTCGTGAGTACCTTGGTGGAGGCGAAGTACATGGTGGGAGCTTGAGAAATTGATTTGTTGGGTTGGAGCTTCCCCTTTAATGTTCTCTATTCTGTCCTCTGACACTTGCGGTTGCTCAGGGAGTCTTGTGGGCAAACCAAGTGATGTTTGGACCAGAATGGTTTTGCCTCAGGAGGTGTGTGAGCCTGGTTCCTTCTCTGAGTCAAACAATGCCTCACCCAAGATCAGTAAGCGCCATAAGGGGACATCGCTTTAGCAGCACACAGTTACAGTTGCACCTTGGATGGCTCTGCTAATTAGTATGAATACTTCTATGATAGACTTTAGGAGTATGTTGGTCTCACAGTTGAGCTTCAAGAGTTCCTGCTGTTTCATGGGGCCTATGGCTATACGGACCCTGTGTCTCGACTTCACAGAACTCTTGTGGTCTAAAGATAGAACTGCCATAAGCTTAGTCAGTATAATTTGAAATTGGCATAGGTGGTCATCCAACATATAATTCTGCTGCATGCTTCTTGCTCCCCTGTTATTTACATTTTGATTTGATGTATACCATATGCCACTTTATCATTCAATCCACCCTATTTTTCATGATTCTTACGATCTTCCATGATGGTCCTGGACCTAAGATTTGAGGACACTGGGACTCATGACCTATATGTGAACACCTTACTGAATGATATACATCACCCTATCCTTTTAAGAAGTATTTGTTGACAATTGATATAATCATTCTGTAATACAGTAATGTTGAGTTATTCTATCTAACAAAATTGACTCCATCACATATGAAATCAGCTCTCAACATACTACCAATCTCCAAAACCCAAATGGCCAAAAATTAATTTTGGTTTGTTTCGGACAGATTCAGATTTTATCGAATTTCATTTTTGGATCAATTTGGATACATTCGAATGTATTCGTTTCGGATTCATTTGGATTCAAATAAATTCAGACGTATTTGGATGTATTCAGTTCGGATTCGATTCGTAAATTCGGAAGTTCGGTATGTGTTAGGTGGGATGTGCTGTGTATTAGACTAGTATTATGTACTGTATATTAGATGTAACCCATCTGAATCAACATAAGTACCAACCTCACAGGTACCAGCTACACAATATGCACTGAGCTAGCAGAGGTATATAACCTAATATACAGTACATAATACTAGTGTAATACACAGCACATCCCACCTAAGTACCAAACTCACAGGTACCAGCTACATAATGTGCCCTGCACAGAGGTAGCAGAAAGATGTAACCTAATATACTGTACAATACTAGTGTAATTATGATTAGTTCATGGACAATAGAATGTAATGAATAAATCCAAACTAATTCGGATTTATTAGTTACAAATGCATTCGGATTAGTTTAGGTTCGTTGCTAGGGTAATTCGGAAATTCGAATCGATCCGCAGCTCCGAATTTTGTTTTGGAATTAAACGAAAAGCACATGTCTACCAACGACCTACTTACAGCAAAATCCAAAGGCCACTTCTCTTTGCTAATCCTCCTTGATCTGTCTGCAGCCTTTGATACTATTGACCACCCTGTTTTGCTCCAAACCCTCCAATCCATCGGCATCTGCGACACAGCTCTCTCGTGGTTCTCTTCCTATCTATCTAACCGTACCTTTAGTATAGCCTTCTCTGGAGCATCCTCTGCCCCGTTACCACTTTCTGTTGGGGTACCTCAAGGCTCTGTCCTCGGTCTCCTCTTTTCAATCTACACGTCATTATTAGGTTCCTTAATAAAGTCCCACGGGTTTCAATACCATTTGTATGCCGATGACACCAAAATCTATCTCTCTGCACCAGACCTACCTCCTTCCTTACTAACCCGTGTCACTAACTGTCTTTCTCATATCTCATCTTGGATGTCCTCTCACTACCTTAAGCTAGATCTCTCCAAAACTGAACTCCTTATTTTTCCCCCTTCCTCCAAAATCTCCAATCTAAAATTAGAGGTTTCCTTACACAAGACACAACTAAGATTTTAATCTCTCTCATCCTTTCCCGCCTCGACTATTGCAACTCTGTCCTCTCTGGTCTCCCTAACTGCCGCCTAGCTCCTTTAAATCCATAATGAATGCCTCTGCCAGGCTCATCTTCCTTACACGTCGCTCTTTATCTGCTGCACCTCTCTGCCAATCCCTTCACTGGCTTTCTCTTGCCTCCAGGATTAAACACAAAATCCTCCCTCTGACATACAAAGCCCTCAACTGCACTGCTCCCCCCTATATCTCAGACCTTTTCTCCAGATACTCTCCCTCCCGTCCCTTTCGCTCTGCTCACCATCTCCTCCTCTCTTGTTACTTCCTCACATTCTCGTTTACAGGACTTTTCCAGACTGGCTCCCATCTTGTGGAACTCCCTGCCTCGCTCCACAAGACTCTCCCCTAGTTTTAAGCACTGATTGGCTAAAATTCAAGTCTTTCAAAAGAAGTGAAATAAGGGGCAGTCTGCAGATGCTTAGATACAAGGTAATCACAGAGGTAAAAGTCATATTAATATAACTGTGTTGGTTATTCAAAACTGGGGAATGGATAATAAAGTAATTATCTATCTTTTTAAACAATAAAAATCAATACTTAACTAATTTTAACTAATTCCATTATGTCCCCTGTCATGATGCAGACATTTTTGGGTTGAAAAGTCCAAATCTCACTGGCCTTTATCTGCTGTTGGGAGCAGAACAAGCTAAGTGGAAAAAAACACATCACTCCAGTATACTCATCCCTTAGAGTTTTGAAAGGCTTAGGACGTCTGAGTAGCCTATAGCCATGTGAAGATGCTGTCTTAAAAAAACAGAATCTGGGAGTAGAATTGACCACAAGAAACGTCTATAAATCTGAAATATACAAAAATATATATAAATATACAAAAATGCGGCCCCCTGCTCACTGGGGGCTAGCAGGGGCCGTCAATAATCCCGATCGGATCGGGATGATTTCATTCCGCCATATGAGCAGCGGTCTTATGGCTGCCGCTTCTTAACTTCTGTTTCAGGTGGACCTGAAACGATGGGGCTCCAAGGCGGCATCCGCCAATTGCAAAAGAGTTCAAATGATAATCTTCTAATGCTTATCTTAAAAAAAGAAAGAAAATATATTTCATGGCGTAATACTGCACAGCTAATAAATGTCTTTTAATAAAGCAATGTGGTACTCACATACTTGTTAGCGTTGTTAAAAACCCAATGGCACAATAGGATTAGTTTCTTGAATGAATTATTATACACTGATACAATGTATTTAAAAGCAATTTAAAACAAAGTAACAAGGCTTTTAAGTCACAGGTGAGTGAGATCGAGGGAACAATCACAGGCAACACAGTGTCCTTGGTGCATATAATTCCGTTCTCTGATTTATCCTGTGTCGGTTTGCTACCTCAACCTTCTCTGTGACAAGCCACAATCGTTTCAATGTTGTTTGCTACAACTTTCTCAAGGAGAGTCCTACCTGGGTAGAACCCTGTGATAGGACTTGCATAATGAGTCCCACGGTGGTTATGGAAAAGATAACATTTTTATTGCAAGATTGCGACAGAATGACATAAATTGGATAAAGCAAGGTATTTAATAAAATATTACTCTTGGTTCGAGTTTCATATACCTTTAAATTTATATGCATACTTTCAGGGTTTGTCCCTGACTTCAATAGTTATTTGCTGCTTTTTATCTTGGCTGCCATTTTGACTCACCTGTCTTTTCTCTTGCCTGTAGCAGAGTGTGTAACGCTGCTCATTACTACCAGGCTCCCTCTTTTGTCCAAACTGAAGAACATCATCAGAGAGAGACATGTTTCAATCCCAGAATGATAATGTCATCACTCCCTATTTAACTGCCTCAGTCCTGTTTGCTATTGCCCTTGCGTTGTCTCTGATCTCTCTGTGAGTTCCTGTGTTCCTGTCTCTGTGTATAACCTGGCTTGTTTGGTGTCCCTTCTGGTTCCTGATCCTTGGCTAGTTCCTGACTTCGCTAATCTTCGTATTCCTGACCCCGGCTCATCTGACTACGCACTTTGGTTCCTGACCCGGCTCGTCTGACTTTCTGCTCTGGCTTTGACTCCTGGCTTGTCATTTGGTTTTGGACTTGTTATAATTTTTTGTTATTTTTTTTAATAAAGGCTTGATTAATTTAACATTTTACATCTCTGTCTGGTTCCTGGTACCCTGACAGTTACTTATCATCTAGCTAGTATTCGAGTAGTGGTACCACCTGTTGGAGGGCTCAAATCAACATTTTATTATCTTTAAAAATTAAAGAATTATAGATTATATAGAGTGTGTTTAGTCAAGGAACAATACGCATGAATATCCATAGGGGCCCTAATTTTCTCTGTATTTGTTCATAATATACAAGATCCAGGAGTGGTAAAAGGCAGTTTTTTTTTACAAATATAAACTGTAATAATTAGCCTCTGCCAGAATCTCCCAATACAATACCATGCATATAACAAATGTGTAAATTAATTTTCCCTCTTGTTTATTTTGACCTAACTTTCTTGGCATGTTTTTTTTATGGACTTTAATGGTTGCAGCCAAGACCAAGTTCACAGATTTCAATAATGACAACCAGTATTATGTGAAGTAAGGGTCAAAACCTGTCTGGGCTTACAAATGGTTAGGAGACCGATTGGGTGGCACAGGTAGCTTTAAAAAAGTTCTTAGGATTAGCCAAAGTAGAAGCTCCCTCTATGGAGATAAGTCTGCTCGCCAGCTGGGATAACCGGGGAGTAGGGTGGCTGGGAGTAGGGTGGCTAGACAGATCAGACAGTTATTTATGTTTCCTCCAATATAGCAAAGCTTATAGGACCACTAAACACACATTGTAAACTACATGGTTTAGAACCTTCATATCTGAGAATAATTTTACAATGAAAACTGCAGCTTTATTTTTTCAAATGAGTATATTGTTTTATGTTTCACTGATTTCCCTGTCCCCCAGAACAAAATAATCCTTACTAACCAATCACAAACTAATATTCAGATACAGCACAAACTCTCGGCTAGATTACGAGTTTTGCGGTAAGCTGAAAAAGCAGCGTTAACAGGTGCTAACGCTGCTTTTTTACTACCGCTGGTATTACAGAGTCTTGCAGGTTTAGGGGCACCGCACACTTTTTTGGCCTTACCGCAAAATGACTTACGTAAACTTCGTAAAGTCTTTTTTCTATGGGACTTTCATAGCACTGGTATCACAAGTCTGTCCTGGGAGGCCAAAAAGTGAGCGGTACAGCCTATGCCGTCAAGATTCCTAACGCATTTGAAAGTCAGTAGTTAAGAGTTTTATGTTACAACGCCGTAGCATAAAACTCATAACTAAAGTGCTAAAATGTACACTAACACCCATAAACTACCTATTAACCCCTAAACTGAGGCCCTCCCGCATCGCAAACACTAAAATAAAAATTTGAACCCCTAATCTTCCCTCTGGACATCGCCGCCACTAGAATAAACATATTAACCCCTAAAACGCCGCACTCCCGCCTCGCAAACACTAGTTAAATATTATTAACCCCTAATCTGCCACCCCTAACATCTACCTACATTTATTAACCCCTAATCTGCCGGACATCACCGCCACCTACATTATACTTAATAACCCCTAATCTGATGCCCCCAACATCGCCAACACCTACATTATTTTTATTAACCCCTAATCTGCTGCCCCCAATGTCGCTGCCACTATTCTAAATTTATTAACCCCTAAACCTAAGTCTAACCCTAACCCCCCTAACTTAAATATAATTTAAATAAATCTAAATAAAATTACTATCATTAACTAAATAATTCCTATTTAAAACTAAATACTTACCTATAAAATAAACCCTAAGCTAGCTACAATATAACTAATAGTTACATTGTATCTAGCTTAGGGTTTATTTTTTATTTTACAGCTAAGTTTGTATTTATTTTAACTAGGTAGAATAGTTACTAAATAGTTATTAACTATTTACTATAACTATTTACTAACTACCAAGCTAAAATAAATACAAATTTACCTGTAAAATAAAACCTAACCTAGGTTACACTAACACCTAACACTACCCTACAATTAAGTAAATTAACTAAATTAAAAACAATTAAATAAATTAAATTAAATGAGCTAAATCACAAAAAAACAACAACACTAAATTACAGAAAATAAAAAAACAAATTACAAGATATTTAAACTAATTACACCTAATCTAAGAGCCCTATCAAAATAAAAAAGCCCCCCCCAAAATAAAAAAAACCCTAGCCTAAACTAAACTACCAATAGCCCTTAAAAGGGCCTTTTGCGGGGCATTGCCCCAAAGTAATCAGCTCTTTTACCTTTAAAAAAAAATACAAACAACCCCCCAACAGTAAAACCCACCACCCACACAACTAACCCCCCAAATAAAATACTATCTAAAAAAATCTAAGCTCCCCATTGCCCTGAAAAGGGCATTTGGATGGGCATTGCCCTTAAAAGGGCAGTTAGCTCTTTTGCAGCCCAAACCCTAATCTAAAAAATAAAACCCACCCAATACACCCTTAAAAAAACCTAATAGTAGCCCCCTGAAGATCGACTTACTGTTCTGAAGACCGGACATCTATCCTCAAGGAAGCGGCAGAAGTCTTCATCTAACCAGGCCGAAGTCCTCAACAAAGCCGGGCGAAGTGGTCCTCCAGACGGGCAGAAGTCTTCATCCAGACGGCATCTTCTATCTTCATGCATCCGACGCGGAGCGGCTCCATCTTCAAGACATCCGACGGGGAGCATCCTCTTCATCCGGAGTCTTCTTACTGAATGACGGTTCCTTTAAGTAATGTCATCCAAGATGGCGTCCCTTAGATTCCGATTGGCTGATAGAATTCTATCAGCCAATCGGAATTAAGGTAGAAAAAAAATCCTATTGGCTGATGCAATCAGCCAATAGGATTGAGCTGGTATTCTATTGGCTGTTCCAATCAGCCAATAGAATGCGAGCTCAATCCTATTGGCTGATTGGATCAGCCAATAGGATTGAACTTCAATCCTATTGGCTGATAGGACCACTTCGCCCGGCTTGGATGAAGACTTCTCCCGGCTTTGTTGAGGACTTCAGCCCGGTTAGATGAAGGCTTCTGCCGCTTCCTTGAGGATGGATGTCCGGTCTTCAGAACAGTAAGTCGATCTTAAGGGTGTATTGGGTGGGTTTTATTTTTTAGATTAGGGTTTGGGCCGCAAAAGAGCTAACTGCCCTTTGAAGGGCAATACCCATCCAAATGCCCTTTTCAGGGCAAGGGGGAGCTTAGATTTTTTTTAGATAGTATTTTATTTGGGGGGTTGGTTGTGTGAGTGGTGGGTTTTACTGTTGGTGGAGTGTTTGTATTTTTTTTTTACAGGTAAAAGAGCTGATTACTTTGGGGCAATGCCCAGCAAAAGGCCATTTTAAGGGCCATTGGTAGTTTATTGTAGGCTAGGGTTTTTTTTTATTTTGGGGGGCTTTTTTTTTATTTTGATAGGGCTCTTAGATTAGGTGTAATTAGTTTAAATATCTGTAATTTGTTTTTTATTTTCTGTAATTTAGTGGGGTTTTTTGTGATTTAGCTAATTTAATTTATTTAATTGTTTTTAATTTAGTTAATTTATTTAATTGTAGGGTAGTGTTAGCTGCTAGTGTAACTTAGGTTAGGTTTTATTTTACAGGTAAATTTGTATTTATTTTAGCTAGGTAGTTAGTAAATAGTTAATAACTATTTAGTAACTATTCTACCTAGTTAAAATAAATACAAACTTGCCTGTAAAATAAAAATAAACCTAAACTAGCTACAATGTAACTATTAGTTATATTGTAGCTAGCCTAGGGTTTATTTTATAGGTAAGTATTTAGTTTTAAATAGGAATTATTTAGTTAATGATAGGAATTTTATTTAGATTTATTTAAATTATATTTTAGTTAGGGGGTGTTAGGGTTAGACTTAGGTTTAGGGGTTAATAAATTTAGAATAGTGGCAGCGACTTTGGGGGCGGTAGATTAGGGGTTAATTAGTGTAGGTAGGTGGCGACGATGTCAGGGTGGCAGATTAGGGGTTAATAAAATTAATGTAGGTGGCGGCGATGTTGGGGGCAGCAGATTAGGGGTTAATAAATATAATGTAGGTGGTGGCGATGTCCAGAGTGGCAGATTAGGGGTTAATAATATAATGCAGGTGTCGGCGATATTGGGGGTGGCAGATTAGGGGTTAATAAATATAATGTAGGTGGCGGCGATGTTGGGGCAGCAGATTAGGGGTTAATAAATATAATGTAGGTGGCAGATTAGGGGTTAATAAATATAATGTAGGTGTCAGTGATGTTGGGGGTGGCCGATTAGGGGTTAATAAGTATAATGTAGGTGTCGGCGATGTTGGGGGCAGCAGATTAGGGGTTAATAAGTGTAAGATTAGGGGTGTTTAGACTCGGGGTTCATGTTAGGGTGTTAGGTGTAAACATACATTTTATTTCCCCATAGGAATCAATGGGGCTGCGTTACTGAGTTTTACGCTGCTTTTTGGCAGGTGTTAGACTTTTTCTCAGCCGGCTCTCCCCGTTGATTCCTATGGGGAAATCGTGCACGAGCACGTACGACCAGCTCACTGCTGACTTAAGCAGCGCTGGTATTGAAGTGAAGTGTGGAGCAAAATTTTGCTCTACGCTCACTTCTTGCCTTTTAACGCCGGGTTTGTAAAAACCTGTAATACCAGTGCTGTATGTGAGCGGTGAGAATAAACTGCTCGTTAGCACCGCACCCCTGTTACGGCAAAACTCGTAATCTAGCTGTCTGTTTGCACATGTGCTGTTAGGAGAGACTGGGTATCCTAACCTTATCTCTTCCCTTAATGTGGTTTAGCACTGATTCAACTTAGTAACTATTGCAAAGAATGGCTCTCCTATCATGATTGTTGATGCAATACTGATAATCCACCCTTTTTCAAACAAGTGACTGCTGAGAATTTTAGGGGGGAGGGAGAAGTAAACAAAAGCTTGCATAAATTGCATAAAAGTTTTAACCCAAACCTCCCTGGGAGAAAGTAAAACAAGCAAACATTTTAGATGTAATTTACAACAAAAGGCAGCAAAATAAATAATGAAAGTAAATTGCAATGATGTTGCACTTGTAATATCTAAATATTTTATGCATTGTTGAAGTTTAATGGTCCTTTAAAGGGACACTCAAGAATCAAAATAAACTTTTATGATTCAAATAGAGCACACAGTTTTCAGACACTTTCCAATTTACTTCCATTATCAAATGTTTTCTTTTTATATTCACACTTTCTGGGGAACAAGATCATACTGAGCACGTGCACAAGCTCACAGGGTATACTAGTCTGTGATTGGCTGATGTCTGTCACATGATACAGGGGTGTTAAATCATTGTCTTTTTATTATACACTTGTTAATTATACAATTCTACTGCATTGAGTGGTCCTTTAAGTGTGTCCCATGTCAGGGAAAGTTCATACAACAGATAAAATGTGTTACTACATTCTCCCTGAATGGAATTGCTGTTATTATTATTTTTAGTAGTAGGCTATAACCATTTGCTTTCGGCACTTCATGTAATTTATTGTATATGTCCAAATTTGAATGTTGATTATAAGGATACTAGTCCTAAAGCCCGTGCACACGGGCCACTTTTTGCAGTACAGCGGTCCCACTCCTTGCTTTCTCTCTCCCCCTTTCTTTTGCTCTATCTCCCCCTCTCTTTTGCTCTCTCCCCCCCCTCACTTTTGCTCTCTCCCCCCTCTCTTTTGCTCTCTCTCTCCCCCTCTCTTTTGCTCTCTCCCTCCCCTCTCTTTTGCTCTCTCTCCCCCTCTCTTTTGCTCTCTCTCCCCCTCTCTTTTGCTCTCTCTCTCCCCCCCCTCTTTTGCTCTCTCTCTCTCTCTCCCCCTCTCTTTTGCGCTCTCTCTCCCCCTCTCTTTTGCTCTCTCTCTCTCTCTCTCTCTCTCTCTCTCTTTTGCTCTCTCTCCCCCTCTCTTATGCTCTATCTCTCCCCCCTCTCTTTTGCTCTACCTCTCCCCCTCTCTTTTGCTCTCTCTCTCCCCTCTCTTTTGCTCTCTCTCTCCCCCTCTCTTTTGCTCTCCCCCCCCCCTTGCTTTTGCGCTCTCCCCCTCTCTTTTACTCTCTCTCTCACCCTCTCTTTTGCTCTCTCTCTCCCCTCTCTTTTGCTCTCTCTCACCTCTCTTTTACTCTCTCTCTCCCCCCTCTCTTTTGCTCTCTCTCTTTCCCCCTCTCTTTTGTGCTCTCTCTCTCTCCCACTCTTTTGCTATCTCTCCCCCCCTCTCTTTTGCTCTCTCTCTCCCCATCTCTATTTTGCTCTCTCTCCCCCACTCTTTTGCTCTTTCTCTCTCCCCCCTCTCTTTTGCTCTCTCTCTCCCCCTTCTCTTGCTCTCTCCCCCCGCTCTTTTGCTCTCTCTCTCCCCCCTCTTTTTTGCTCTCTTTCTCTCTCTCTCCCCCTTTCTTTTGCTCTCTCTTTCCCCCTCTCTTTTGCTCTCTCCCCCCTGTGGTTATTAATTAAAATGTCACCACACCCCCTCTATTTTGCTCTCTCTCTCCCCCTCTCTTTTGCTCTCTCCCCCCCTCTTTTGCTCCCCCCTCTCTTTTGCTCTCTCTCCCCTCTCTCTTTTGCTCTCCCCCCTTTTTTGCTCTCTCTCTCCCCCTCTCTTTTGCTCTCTCTCCCCCCTCTCTTTTGCTCTTTCTCTTCCCCTCTCTTTTGCTCACACTCTCTCTCCCCCCCTCTCTTTTGCTCGTGCTCTCCCCCCTCTCTTTTGCTCTCTCCCCCTCTCTCTTCCCCTCTCTCCCCCTTCTCTTTTGCTCTCTCTCCCCCCCTCTCTTTTGCTCTCTCTCCCCCCTCTCTTTTGCTCTCTCTTCCCCCTCTCTCTTTTGCTCTCTCTCTCCCCCTCTTTTGTTCTCTCTCTCCCCCCTCTCTTTTGCTCTCTCCCTCCCCCGTTTTTTTTGCTCTCTCTCCTCTCTCTCTTTCAACCTCTCTCCCCCCACACTTTTGCTCTCTCTCTCTTTCCCCCTCTCTTTTGCTCTCTCTCTCCCCCTTCTTTTGCACTCTCTTTCCCCCTCTCTTTTGCTCTCCGTCTCTCCCCCTCTATTTTGCTCTCTGTCTCTCCCCCCTCTATTTTGCTTTATCTCTCTCCCCCTCTCTTTTGCTCACTCTCTCTTCCCCTCTCTTTTGCTCACACTCTCTCACCACCCCCTCTCTCTCCCCCCCTCTCTCTCCCCCCTCTCTTTTGCTCTCTCTCCCCCTCTTTTTTGCTCCCTCTACCCCTTTCTTTTGCTCTCTCTCCCCCTCTCTCTTTTGCTCTCTCTCTCTCTCTCCCTCCCTCTCTTTTGCTCTTTCTCTCCCCCTCTCTTTTTTTCTCTCTCTCCCCGATCTCTTTTGCTCTCTCTCTGCCCTGTTTTTTTGCTCTCTCTCCCCCATCTCTTTCGCTCTCTCTCCCCCCTCTCTTTTGCTCTCTCTCTCTTCCTCACGCTCTCTTTTGCTCTCTCTCTCTCCTCTCTCTTTTGCTCTCTCTCTCTCTCTCTCTCTCTCTCTCTCTCTCCCTCCCTCTCTTTTGCTCTTTCTCTCCCCCTCTCTTTTTTTCTCTCTCTCCCCGATCTCTTTTGCTCTCTCTCTGCCCTGTTTTTTTGCTCTCTCTCCCCCATCTCTTTCGCTCTCTCTCCCCCCACACTTTTGCTCTCTCTCTCTTTCCCCCTCTCTTTTGCTCTCTCTCTCCCCCTTCTTTTGCACTCTCTTTCCCCCTCTCTTTTGCTCTCTGTCTCTCCCCCTCTATTTTGCTCTCTGTCTCTCCCCCCTCTATTTTGCTTTATCTCTCTCCCCCTCTCTTTTGCTCACTCTCTCTTCCCCTCTCTTTTGCTCACACTCTCTCACCACCCCCTCTCTCTCCCCCCCTCTCTCTCCCCCCTCTCTTTTGCTCTCTCTCCCCCCTCTTTTTTGCTCCCTCTACCCCTTTCTTTTGCTCTCTCTCCCCCTCTCTCTTTTGCTCTCTCTCTCTCTCTCTCTCTCTCTCTCTCCCTCCCTCTCTTTTGCTCTCTCTCCCCCTCTCTTTTGCTCTCTCTCCCCCTCTCTTTTGCTCTCTCTCTCCCCCCCTCTTTTGCTCTCTCTCTCTCTCTCCCCCTCTCTTTTGCGCTCTCTCTCCCCCTCTCTTTTGCTCTCTCTCTCTCTCTCTCTATCTCTCTCTCTCTCTTTTGCTCTCTCTCCCCCTCTCTTATGCTCTATCTCTCCCCCCTCTCTTTTGCTCTACCTCTCCCCCTCTCTTTTGCTCTCTCTCTCCCCTCTCTTTTGCTCTCTCTCTCCCCCTCTCTTTTGCTCTCCCCCCCCCTTGCTTTTGCGCTCTCCCCCTCTCTTTTACTCTCTCTCTCTCTCTCACCCTCTCTTTTGCTCTCTCTCTCCCCTCTCTTTTGCTCTCTCTCACCTCTCTTTTACTCTCTCTCTCCCCCCTCTCTTTTGCTCTCTCTCTTTCCCCCTCTCTTTTGTGCTCTCTCTCTCTCCCACTCTTTTGCTATCTCTCCCCCCCTCTCTTTTGCTCTCTCTCTCCCCATCTCTATTTTGCTCTCTCTCCCCCACTCTTTTGCTCTTTCTCTCTCCCCCCTCTCTTTTGCTCTCTCTCTCCCCCTTCTCTTGCTCTCTCCCCCGCTCTTTTGCTCTCTCTCTCCCCCCTCTTTTTTGCTCTCTTTCTCTCTCTCTCCCCCTTTCTTTTGCTCTCTCTTTCCCCCTCTCTTTTGCTCTCTCCCCCCTGTGGTTATTAATTAAAATGTCACCACACCCCCTCTATTTTGCTCTCTCTCTCCCCCTCTCTTTTGCTCTCTCCCCCCCCTCTTTTGCTCCCCCCTCTCTTTTGCTCTCTCTCCCCTCTCTCTTTTGCTCTCCCCCCTTTTTTGCTCTCTCTCTCCCCCTCTCTTTTGCTCTCTCTCCCCCCTCTCTTTTGCTCTTTCTCTTCCCCTCTCTTTTGCTCACACTCTCTCTCCCCCCTCTCTTTTGCTCGTGCTCTCCCCCCTCTCTTTTGCTCTCTCCCCCTCTCTCTTCCCCTCTCTCCCCCTTCTCTTTTGCTCTCTCTCCCCCCTCTCTTTTGCTCTCTCTCCCCCCTCTCTTTTGCTCTCTCTTCCCCCTCTCTCTTTTGCTCTCTCTCTCCCCCTCTTTTGTTCTCTCTCTCCCCCCTCTCTTTTGCTCTCTCCCTCCCCCGTTTTTTTTGCTCTCTCTCCTCTCTCTCTTTCAACCTCTCTCCCCCCACACTTTTGCTCTCTCTCTCTTTCCCCCTCTCTTTTGCTCTCTCTCTCCCCCTTCTTTTGCACTCTCTTTCCCCCTCTCTTTTGCTCTCTGTCTCTCCCCCTCTATTTTGCTCTCTGTCTCTCTCCCCCCTCTATTTTGCTTTATCTCTCTCCCCCTCTCTTTTGCTCACTCTCTCTTCCCCTCTCTTTTGCTCACACTCTCTCACCACCCCCTCTCTCTCCCCCCCTCTCTCTCCCCCCTCTCTTTTGCTCTCTCTCCCCCCTCTTTTTTGCTCCCTCTACCCCTTTCTTTTGCTCTCTCTCCCCCTCTCTCTTTTGCTCTCTCTCTCTCTCTCTCTCTCTCTCTCTCTCTCTCTCTCTCTCTCTCTCTCTCCCTCCCTCTCTTTTGCTCTTTCTCTCCCCCTCTCTTTTTTTCTCTCTCTCCCCGATCTCTTTTGCTCTCTCTCTGCCCTGTTTTTTTGCTCTCTCTCCCCCATCTCTTTCGCTCTCTCTCCCCCCTCTCTTTTGCTCTCTCTCTCTTCCTCACGCTCTCTTTTGCTCTCTCTCTCTCCTCTCTCTTTTGCTCTCTCTCTTCCCCCCTCTCTTGTGCTCTCTCTCATGTCTGTCACATGATACAGGGGGGCAAAAAATGGCAAAAATCTACTGTTTATTTGAAATTCAGAGTAGGTGTTAAATCATTGTCTTCTTATTATGCACTTGTTAATTATGCAATTGTACTGAATTGAGTGGTTCTTTAAATGTGTCCCATGTCAGGGAGAATTCATACAACAGATAAAATGTGTTACTACATTCTCCCTGAATGGAATTGCTATTATTATTATTTTTAGTAGCACTTTCTTCATGTAATTTAAAGTATATGTCCAAATTTGAATGTTGATTATAAGGATACTAGTCCTAAAGCCCATGTACACGGGCCACTTTTTGCAGTACAGCGGTCCCACTCCTTGCTCTCTCTCCCTCCTCTCTTTTGCTTTCTTTCCCCCCTCGCTTTTGCTCTCCCCCCTCTCTTTTACTCTCTTTCCCCCCTCGCTTTTGCTCTCTCTCTCTCCCCCCTCTCTTTTGCTCTCTCTCTCCCCCCCTCTCTATTGCTCTTTCTCTCTCCCCCCTCGCTTTTGCTCTCTCCCTCCCCCCTCTCTTTTGCGCTCTCTCTCTCCCCTCCCCTTTTTTTTGCTCTCTCTCTCCCCGTCTCTTTTGCGCTCTCTCTCCCCATCTCTTTTGCTCTCTCTATCCCCTCCTTTATTTTACTCTCTCTCCCCCTCTCTTTTGCTCTTTCTCTATCCCCTCTCTCTTTTGCTCTCTTTCTCTCCCCCTTCTCTTGCCCTCTCCCCCCCCCTCTCTTTTGCTCTCTTTCTCTCCCCTTCTCTTGTTTTCTCTCCCCCTCTCTTTTGCTCTCTTTCTCTCCCCCTTCTCTTGCTCTCTCCCCCCTCTCTTTTGCTCTCCCCCATCTCTTTTGCTCTCTCTCTCCCCCCTCTCTTTTGCTCTCTCTCTCTCCCCCCTCTATTTTGCTCTATCTCCCCCTCTTTTGCTCCCCCCTCTCTTTTGCTCTCTGTCTCTTCCCCCTCTAATTTGCTCTCTCTCCCCCTCTCTTTTGCTCACTCTCTCTCCCCCTCTCTTTTGCTCTCTCCCCCTCTCTCTCTCTTTCCCCCTCTCTTTTGTTCTCTCTCCCCCTCTCTTTTGCTCTCTCTCCCCTTCTCTCTTTTGCTCTCTCTCTCTCCCCTCTCTTTTGCTCTCTCCCTCCCCCTCTTTTGTTCTCTCTCTCCCCCTCTCTTTTGCTCTCTCTCTCCCCCCCCATTTTTTTTGCTCTGTCTTCCCCCCTCTCTTTTGCTCTCTCTCCCCCCTCTCTTTTGCTCTCTCTCTCTCCCCCTTTCTTTTGCTCTCTCTCTCTCCCCCTTTCTTTTGCTCTCTCTCTTCCCCCCTCTATTTTGCTTTCTCTCTCCCCCTCTCTTTTGCTCTCTTTCTCCCCTCTCTCTTTTGCTCTCTCCCCCTCTTTTGCTCTCTCTCCCTTCTCTTTTGCTCTCTCTGTCCTCCTCTCTTTTGCTCTCTCTGCCCCCTCTCTTTTGCACTCACTCCCTCCTCTTTTTTGTGCTCTCTCTCACAATCGCAAAATATTCTTTTCTACGTCTATATGTATTTATATATTTTCAATACTCTTTCTCTACTTTTATCGTATCATGCCCTTTGTGCGTGCCTATATTATATATAATATATATATATATATATATATATATATATATATATATATATATATACACATACCGTATATATAGGTAGAAAACCCTGCTTAGGACATGAAAAGGTTTGGATTTTGGAATATTTGCATCTGGACTGTAAAATGGGACAGTTTGGAGAGGGGATGGGACATAGGGGCCGATTTATCAAAGCGTCAATCTTGTTGCATTCACTGGCATCAATGCGCTCGCCAGACATCGCTGACGCGAATCTATATATGACAGCCTTATTTATTAAAAAGTCTGTCAAAAACATGCGCGTCAAGTACGGGTTGATGAGCATCGGACTGTTGATAAATAAGTCATCGATGTTGCGGATATTCTGTTTTTTCCAACTTTATACCATATCATTACTGTCCATGAGCTAGCACATTTCTCTAAAGCTAATCTTTTATTTTCATCTGTTAATGTCCAAGAAATAGCTAGATCATTGTTTTATTTATTTGTTAGGCAAAAAAATCCGATATACAGTATGATATTTTCACATAAATTAATGTGTGTTTGTATTTCTAGAAATCATGATATGACTATATCATGATTTTTTCTTTTTTTTAAATGATTATTAATGCTAGAATTTGTACATATATCTTTGCACATACTTGTGTATATATATATATATATATATATATATATATATATATATATATATGTTGTGTTATGTCAGAAATCTTTTGCAAACATATTTACATATCCCTAAATTCCTTTTTTTGTTCTAAACAATGTCTTTCATATCTCTGTAGAAACAAAAGAGTAGCAGGATGGCGCTTAGTGCAACAGGTAGTTAGAAAAACTGATACTATTCAGTCTACACAGTATCATAAAACAAGGACAGTCATACAAAACAATCAGAGTTAAGATGATAACATATAAATAAATAAGTACACAGTCCAGAATTGCTGCAACAAAATGAAGAAGGGACCTATACGGATTTAACCCCTTCGAAACGCGTAAGGTTACTAATGTTTGATGGGAAGGATTACCCCTCATTTGATTTACCGGAACTTTTGAGTTTGAACTTTTGCACTGATATTTGTGTAATAGAGAATTAAGGAAACCATCGTGTTTGTATACTAAGCAGATTTTATGCTCAATTTGTTTTACGTGCTGTCTCCATACCTCATGTGTTGAGGATTTTAAATGTGAGTTGAAATTATCAACCTGTTTTTAACGTGAGTGTTCATTAAAATGGTTTTACACTATGTGCTCTTTTTTGGTTTTCTTTGCTTAACGGTGACTGAGATCGAAAGTTCCCATCTACCTGAGAGTGCAAGATTACAAGTGGCACGTTGAATTCTGAACACAGGCAAGGGGTTCACTATTGGAGCTCGCACATAAAGAAACCTAATTGTTCGGCTGATCCATACTTCAGGGGGTACCAAGCCTCTCAGCGATACTGTTTCATCCTAACCTCATAGGATTGAGGTTGCTTAAAGTAAGTGCACATCCAAGGGGGAGAGATTCATGAAGATACAGTTATAAACATCTACTAACTGTGTTGCAGCAATTCTGGACTGTGTACTTATTTATTTATATGTTATCATCCTAACTCTGATTGTTTTGTATGACTGTCCTTGTTTTATGATACTGTGTAGACTGAATAGTATCAGTTTTTCTAACTATCTGTTGCACTAAGCGCCATCCTGCTACTCTTTTGTTTCTATGTTCGTATTATTAGAGGTGTGAAGGGACTCCTCTTGCTATAAGGGACTGGCTGCCGGTATATCCAACAGAGATAATAGTATATATAGGTGCCCTATTTAGAGGTACTTGATTCTCTTTTTAGTAGCGCTATAGGGTGAGTAAGGGGTATTTCACTCCTTCTCTCTACTTTTTTATTCCTTTCATATCTCTGTGTTTATTTATACCAATATATATATATATATATATATATATATATATATATATATAGTGTAAATTTATTATTATTCTGAGCAGGAATAATTGCGAATATAACATGTAATCAGAGTATCATATGTATTTATTTGCAATCAATGGATATTTTAAGAGCTGGGCCCGTTTTCTCTCTGCACCTGTGTATCACTTCCTGATTGCAGTCTAGTTTTAAACACCACTCCTACACAGGTGTTATAAAAGTGTTGCGTCAAATTTGGTGTGAAGTGGAGAGTGGGACTTGTATTACATGCGTTAAACATGGTGAAAATAGATTTATGCAAAAAAAGGAAGTTTGCTATATTATGTATTATTATTATCGGTTATTTGTAGAGCGCCAACAGATTCCGCAGCGCTATAAAGATATGTAATGTAATTATTTAATTTTTATCCCTATATCTAACAGTGCATCAAATTTGCAGCAATAATATTGTCCCCTTGCTTTGTAATGAGAGACAAAGATGCAACATAATCCATAAGTAGGGTAACATCTCCCTAATTTACTTTTATTATTTAATATGCTTCATTGTCTTGCAGCAGCGAACATAACTTTTCTGTGTTTTCAGACTACCATTGATTTCTATGGCATTTGCGGCCTCAAGGGTGGCGGTTTGAACAATAGGTACGCTGCGTCGTAATAGATGCGAGCATACCTGTTGAATGTTTGATAAATTGGCAAGAGGGTCAAATAGAGTCGAATGTGACGGTGGGTGATCAGTATTCCGCTCGAATAACGCAAGCATCGATATGCGTCGGATTGATATTTTGCGGTAGCGTATATTACGTCGCTCATTTCAACATTTGATGATCTTGACGCTTTGTTAACTACGGCATATCAAATTTGCATCAAATTTGACGCGGGTTCCAGTGGATTCCAGCGTATTATCAGTTGAAGCATTGATAAATCATTCCCAAAGTGTAAACAACACCTTATGTCATTTAGGCAATATTTACATGTCATTATACAGCTTATACATGCAACCTAAAGGTCGTTTTATATATTTTTTAATACTTTTATATTTGTACCCTCAGAAAGATAGTGCAGTACTGTAATCAGAAAGGTAATTGTTGTTGTTTAAAATAAACATAGATAGACTATTATCTGCATTACATAGTAATATAGGAATATAGTAGATAAGGTTGAAAAAGACAGAAGTCCATCAAGTTCAGTCTATACAAATTTTGATATACTTACAAAAAAGCTCCAGCTAGTCTTAAATTAAGCTTAATGGGACACTGAACCCAATTTTTTTCTTAAGTGATTCAGATAGAGCGTGCAATTTTAAGCAACTTTCTAATTTACTCCTATTATCAAATTTTCTTCATTCTCTTGGCATCTTTATTTTAAAAGCAGGAATGTAAACTTAGAAGCCGGCCCATTTTGGTGAACAACCTGGGTTGTTCTTGCTGATTGGTGGATAAATTCACCCACCAATCAACAAGTGCTGTCCAGGGTACTGAACCAAACATTGTCTGGCTCCTTAGTTTAGATGCCTTCTTTTTCAAATTAACGGCTAGATTACAAGTTTTGCGATATGAGTGAAAAAGCATTGTTATGGCTCTTTTTCACTAGAGCTGGTATTACGAGTTTTGCAGGTACTGTATATCTGTACCGCACACTTTTACGGCCATAACGCTGCTTTCAAAAAGTCCTTTTTCAATGGTACTTCCACAGCGCCGGTATTATGAGTTTGCCTGTCCGGCCAAAAAGTGAGCGGTACAGCCTATACCGTCAAGACTTGTACCGTAAACTGAAAGTCAGTAGTTATGAGTTTTACGCTACAAAGCTGTAACATAAAACTCATAACTAAAGTGTTACAAAGTACACTAACACCCATAAACTACCTATTAACCCCTAAACCGAGGCCCTCCCGCATCGCAAACACTAAAATAAAATTATTAACCCCTAATCTGCCACTCCGGACATCGCCACCACTATAATAAACATATTAACCCCTAAACCGCCGTACTCCCGCATCACAAACACTAGTTAAATATTATTAACCCTTAATCTGCTGTCCCTAACATCGCCACAACCTACATTACTGTTATTAACCCCTAATCTGCTGCCCCCAAAATCGCTGCCACTATACTAAAGTTATAAACCCCTAAACCTAACCCTAAGTCTAACCCTAACTCTAACACCCACTAACTTTAACATTATTAAAATAAATCTAAATAAAAATTACAATTAATACCTAAATAATTCCTATTTAAAACTAAATACTCACCTGTAAAATAAACCCTAAGCTAGCTACAATATAACTAATAGTTACATTGTATCTATCTTAGGTTTTATTTCTCTTACTTGGTGTATTCAGTCCACGGATTCATCCTTACTTGTGGGATATTCTCATTCCCTACAGGAAGTTGCAAAGAGAGCACACAGCAGAGCTGTCCATATAGCTCCCCTCAGGCTCCGCCCCCCCAGTCATTCTCTTTGCCGCTCTAACAAGTAGCATCTCCACGGGGGTGGTAAAGAGTATGTGGTGTTAGATTTGTAGTTTTATTTCTTCAATCAAGAGTTTGTTATTTTAAAATAGTGCTGGTTTGTACTATTTACTCTGATGCAGAAAGTGATGAAGATTTCTGCTGAGAGGAAAATGATTTTAGCACCAGTAACTAAAATCCATTGCTGTTCCCACACAGGACTGTTGAGTACCGGAGAACTTCAGTTGGGGGGAACAGTTTGCAGGCTTAACTGCTTGAGGTATGTTCAGTCATTTTTTTCTAACAAGACCTGGTAATGCTAGAAGACTGATAGAAATCCCCATGTGGGAAGGAAAGGTAAGCCATTTTCTGAGACTCAGTATAGAAGGATGGCTTAGTTTATAGGGCTTAAATCACTGGTGGACACTGTTATGGGTAAAATCGATTATTTTTTAATATAATCTGATGTTTGCACAAGTGTTTATCATGTTTGGAACACTTTTTAGGGTTTTTATAAGCCTTGCATAATTTTAGACACCTAATTTGGCTTAGGAAGGCCCCACAACTCAGGAGTGAAAAAGGGAGAGGGCCTAATTTTCACGCCTCAATTGCACAGTTCTTTTACAAGATAGCTTCATGTAGCTTCACATGTAGAGTCCAGAGATTGCAGGAGGACTACAGGGAGGCTTATTTTCGTTCCAAAACTAATCCCCAAGGTGCTGTAGTGTGTTAAACTGGTGGCCAGCTTCAATTTGCTCCGGTTTGGGCAATAAGGGGTTAATTGGCTTGAAACTTGGCGTGCAATCTTTTCAATGCATTAGGATCATATGGTGTAAATTTCATAAAGATCGGATGTTTTTTTGAGATTTGGAAAAAAAGTGTGTACGTTTTATTATTTAAAGGCACAGTAAAGTTTTTTCAAAAAGTATTTTTCTGTATTTGAGTGCTATCTAAGTCTTTCTAACAGGTATGAGCCTACTGATAGACCTTGTTCTATGTGTTTAAAAGCCATGGCGGTACCCCCATTGCATTTGTGTTTAAAGTGTGCTAAGGTATCTAAACATTTTAATGACCATGCATTGACACTTAAATATGTAGCCCAAGATGATTCTTTGACGGAAGGTAATGAGGATAGTCCTCCTTCCTCTCCCCATGTGTCGACACCAGTTACGCCCGCGCAAGCGTTGCCTAGTACCTCTAGCGCATTGGCCCCTATTACTTTACAACAATTAGCAGCAGTAATGGATAATTCCCTATCCAAACTGCCTGTTTTTCCAAAAAAGCGCGATAGCTCAGTTTTAAATACAGAGGATGAGCAATCTGAAGCTTTGGATAATTTATCTGTAGTACCCTCACAAAACTCAGAAGTAGCAGTGAGGGACGGTCTGTCTGAGGGAGAAATTTCTGACACAGGAAAAGTTTCTCAGCAGGCAGAGTCAGATTCCTTAGCGTTTAAATTTAAGCTGGAACACCTCCGCGTCCTGCTCAAGGAGGTTTTAGCTACGCTGGATGATTGTGACCCCATGGTGGTCCCTGAAAAATTGTGTAAAATGGACAGGTTTTTAGAGGTCCCGGTATACAATGAGGCATTTCCGATCCCAAAGAGGGTGGCGGATATTGTGACTAAGGAGTGGGAGAGACCAGGTGTACCCTTTGTTCCCCAACCTATCTTTAAGAAAATGTTCCCCATAAATGACCCCAGGCGGGACGCGTGGCAGACGGTCCCCAAGGGAGAGGGGCTGTTTCAACGTTTCAACTATACCAATAGAGGACAGTTGTGCTTTCAAAGATCCTATGGATAAAAAATTGGATGGTTTGCTGAAGAAAATTTTTGTTCAGCAAGGTTTTCTTCTTCAACCAATTGCCTGCATTATTCCTGTAACTACTGCAGCGGCTTTTTGGTTCGAGGCCCTGGAGGAGTCGCTCCAGAGGGAGACTTCATATGATGAGGTCATGGATAGAATTCATGCTCTAAAGCTGGCTAATTCTTTTATCACTGATGCCGCTCTCCAATTAGCTAAGCTAGCGGCGAAAAACTCAGGTTTTGCCATCAGGGCGCGAAGAGCGCTTTGGCTCAAATCGTGGTCGGCTGATGTGTCGTCCAAAACGAAACTGTTAAATATTCCGTTCAAGGGGAAAACCCTATTTGGCCCAGAGCTGAAAGAAATTATTTCAGATATCACTGGGGGCAAGGGCCATGCCCTGCCACAAGATAGGCCGTTTAAGGCCAAAAACAAGGCTAATTTTCGCTCCTTTCGCAACTTCAGGAGCGGACCTGCCACAACCTCTGCTGCCGCAAAGCAAGATAACACTTCCTAGCCCAAAGCAACTTGGAAACCCCTGCAGGGCTGGAATAAGGGTAAACAGGCCAAGAAGCCTGCTCCTGCTACCAAGACAGCATGAAGGGGTAGCCCCCGATCCGGGATCGGATCGAGTAGGGGGCAGACTTTCTCTCTTCGCTCAGGCTTGGGCAAGAGATGTTCCAGATCCCTGGGCAATTAGAAATAGTTGCTCAGGGGTACCTTCTAGAAGTCAAGGATTCTCCCCCAAGGGGAAGGTTCCACATTTCTCATTTGTCTTCAGACCAAATAAAGAAACAGGCATTCTTACGCTGTGTAGAAGATCTGCTAAAGATGGGAGTGATACACCCAGTTCCAATTGTAGAACTAGGACTGGGCTTTTACTCAAACCTGTTTGTAGTTCCCAAAAAGGAGGGAACTTTCAGGCCAATCCTGGATCTAAAAATTCTAAACAAATTCCTCAGGGTTCCGTCCTTCAAGATGGAAACCATTCGGACAATCTTGCCGATGATCCAGGAGGGTCAATATATGACTCCATCAGTTCCTAAGGTTCGCCTTCCTGGACAAACATTACCAGTTCGTGGCCCTTCCTTTCGAGTTGGCCACCGCTCTCAGAATTTTCACAAAGGTGTTAGGGTCCCTTCTAGCGGTACTAAGACCGCGGGGCATTGCAGTAGCACCTTACCTAGACGACGTATTAATACAGGCGTCGTCCTTTCACAGAGCCAAGGCTCATACGGACATCGTTCTGGCCTTTCTAAGGTCTCACGGGTGGAATGTGAACGTAGAAAAGAGTTCTCTTCCCCGCTCACAAGGGTTCCTTTCCTGGGAACACTAATAGACTCTGTAGAAATGAAAATCTTTCTGACTGAGGTCAGGAAGTCAAAACTGCTGAATACTTGCCAAGTTCTTCATTCCATTCCTCGGCCTTCCGTGGTTCAGTGCATGGAAGTAATTGTTTTAATGGTTGCGGCAATGGATGTAGTCCCTTTTGCCCGAATTCATCTCAGACCACTGCAGCTGTGCATGCTCAAACAGTGGAATGGAGATTACGCAGATTTGTCTCCTCAAGTACAAACGGACCAGAAAACCAGAGACTCTCTTCTCTGGTGGTTGTCTCAAGATCACCTGTCTCAGGGAATGAGTTTCCGCAGACCGGAGTGGATCATTGTCACGACCGATGCCAGTCTGTTAGGCTGGGGTGCGGTCTGGAACTCCCTGAAGGCTCAGGGACTATGGTCTCGGGAAGAATCTCTTCTTCCGATAAACATTTTGGAGTTGAGAGCAATATTCAATACGCTCCAGGTGTGGACTCAACTAGCGGAGGCCAAATTCATCAGATTTCAGTCGGACAACATCATGACTGTAGCGTACATCAATCATCAGGGAGGAACAAAAAGTTCCCTAGTGATGAAGGAAGTATCCAAGATCATCAAATGGGCGGAGGATCACTCCTGCCATCTATCTGCAATTCACATCCCAGGGGTAGACAACTGGGAGGCGGATTTTCTAAGTCGTCATACTTTCCATCCGGGGGAGTGGGAACTCCACCCGGAGGTTTTTGCTCAGCTGACTCAGCTATGGGGCATTCCAGAGTTGGATCTGATGGCGTCCTGTCAGAACACCAAACTTCCCCCTTACGGATCCAGATCCAGGGATCCCAAGGCGGCATTGATAGATGCATTAATAGCGCCTTGGTCGTTCAGTCTAGCTTATGTCTTTCCACCGTTTCCTCTTCTCCCTCGGCTAGTAGACAGACTCAAACAGGAGAAGGCTTCGGTAATTCTGATAGTGTCTGCGTGGCCACGCAGGACTTGGTATGCAGACCTAGTGGACATATCATCGGTCCCACCATGGAAACTGCCATCGAGGCAGGATCTTCTAATTCAAGGTCCTTTCAAGCATCCAAATCTAGTTTCTCTGCAACTGACTGCTTGGAGATTGAATGCTTAATTCTAGCTAAGCGTGGTTTCTCTGAATCAGTTATAGACACTCTGATACAGGACAGAAAGCCTGTCACCAGGAAAATTTACCATAAGATATGGCGGAAATATCTTTGTTGGTGTGAATGCAAGGGTTACTCGTGGAGTAAGATTAGGATTCTAAGGATATTGTCTTTTCTCCAAGATGGATTGGAGAAGGGTTTGTCAGCTAGTTCCTTAAAGGGACAGATATCTGCTCTGTCTATTCTGTTACATAAGCGTCTGGCTGCTGTACCAGACGTTCAGGTGTTTGCACAGGCCCTAGTCAGAATCAAGCCTGTTTATAAGCCTTTGGTTCCTCCATGGAGTCTAAATTTAGTTCTTTCAGTTCTTCAAGGGGTTCCGTTTGAACCTTTGCATTCCATAGATATTAAGTTTTTATCTTGGAAAGTTTTGTTTTTAGTAGCCATTTCTTCTGCTCAAAGAGTTTCTGAATTGTTTGCTTTGCAGTGTTATTCACCCCATCTGGTGTTCCATGCAGATAAGGTTGTTTTGCGTACCAAACCTGGTTTCCTTCCAAAAGTGGTTTCTAATAAGAATATTAACCAGGAAATCATTGTTCCTTCTCTGTGTCCTAATCCAGTTTCTAAGAGGGAACGACTTTTACTCAATCTTGACGTGGTTCGTGCTTTAAAATTCTTTTTAAAAGCAACTAAAGATTTCAGACAAACATCATCCTTGTTTGTTGTCTATTCTGGTAAGAGGAGAGGTCAGAAAGCGACTGCTACCTCTCTTTCCTTCTGGCTGAAAAGCATCATCCGATTGGCTTATGTCACTGCATACATTTGCCAAATTTTACAAATTCGATACTTTTGCTTTTTCGGAGGCTATTTTTGGGAGAAAGGTTTTGCAAGCAGTGGTGCCTTCCGTTTAGGTTACCTGACTTGTTCCCTCCCTTCATCCGTGTCCTATTGCTTTGGTATTGGTATCCCACAAGTAAGGATGAATCCGTGGACTGAATACACCAAGTAAGAGAAAACAGAATTTATGCTTACCTGATAAATTACTTTCTCTTACGGTGTATTCAGTCCACGGCCCGCCCTGGCATTTAAGTCAGGTTCAAATTTAATTTTTAATAACTACAGTCACCACTGCACCCTATGGTTTCTCCTTTTTCTCCTAACCGTCGGTCGAATGACTGGGGGGGCGGAGCCTGAGGGGAGCTATATGGACAGCTCTGCTGTGTGCTCTCTTTGCCACTTCCTGTAGGGAATGAGAATATCCCACAAGTAAGGATGAATCCGTGGACTGAATACACCGTAAGAGAAAGTAATTTATCAGGTAAGCATAAATTCTGTTTTTTATTTCACAGCAAAGTTTGTATTTATTTTAACTAGGTAGACTAGTTAGTAAATATTTATTGACTATTTACTAGCTACCTAGCTAAAATAAATACAAATTTACCTGTAAAATAAAACCAAACCTGTCTTACACTAGCACCTAACATTACACTACAATTAAATCAATTACATTAATTAAATACAATTAACTAAATTACAGAAAAAAACAAACACTAAATTACACAAAATAGAAAAGAAATGATCAAATATTTAAACTAATTACACCTAATCTAATAGCCCTATCAAAAAAAGGCCCCCCAAAATAGAAAATACCCCTAGCCTAAACTAAACTGCCAATAGCGCTTAAAAGGGCCTTTTGTGGGACATTGCCCCAAAGAAATCAGCTCTTTTACCTGTAAAAAAAAAATACAAACAACCCCCCAACAGTAAAACCCACCACCCACACAACCAAACCCCCCAAATAAAATCCTATTTAAAAAAACCTAAGCTCCCCATTGCTCTGAAAAGGGCATTTGGATGGGCATTGCCCTTAAAAGGGCATTTAGCTCTTTTTCAGTCCAAACTCTAAGCTAAAAATAAAACCCACCCAATAAACCCTTAAAAAAAACTAACACTAACTCCCGAAGATCCACTTACAGTTTTTGAAGACCCGACATCCATCCTCAACGAAGCGGCAGAAGTTCTCAGCGAAGCCGGCAGAAATCTTCATCCAAGTGGGCCGAAGTCTTCATCCAAGCCGGCAGAAGTCTTCATCCAGACGGCATCTTCTATCTTCATCCATCCGGCGTGGAGCGGCTCTATCTTCAAGACATCCGGCGCGGAGCATCCTCTTCTTCCGATGGCTAATGGATAGAATTCTATCAGCCAATTGGAATTAAAGGTGAAAAATGCCTATTGGCTGATACAATGATACAATGTAATTTATTTAATTGTAGTGTAAGGTTAGGTTTTAGTGTAACTCAGGTTAGGTTTTATTTTACAGGTAAATTTGTATTTATTTTAACTAGGTAATAGTTAATAACTATTTACTAACTAGTCTACCTAGTTAAAATAAATACAAACTTAGCTGTGAAATAAAAATAAAACCTAAGATAGCTACAACTATTAGTTATATTGTAGCTAGCTTAGGGTTTATTTTACAGGTAAGCATTTAGTTTTAAATAGGAATTATTTAGTTAATGATAGTAATTTGTATTTAGATTTATTTTAATTATATTAAAGTTAGTGGGTGTTAGGGTTAGACTTAGGGTTAGGGTTACACTTAGCGTTAGGGTTAGATTTAGTGTTAGGGTTTAATAACTTTAGTATAGTGGTGGCGACGTTGTGGGGGCAGATTAAGGGTTAATAAGTGTAGGTGGGTGACGGCGACATTGGGGTGGCAGATTAGGGGTTAATAAGTGTAGGTAGGTGGCGGCGACAATGGAGGCGGCAGATTAGGGGTTAATAAGTGTAGGTAGGTGGCGGCGATGTCGGGGGCAACAGATTAGGGATTAATAAGTGTAATGTAGGTGTCAGCGATGTCGGGGCAGAAGATTAGGGGTGTTTAGACTCGGGGTTTAAGTTAAGGTGTTAGGTGCAAACATAAATTTTCTTTCCCCATAGGAATCAATCGAGCTGCGTTACGGAGCTTTACGCTACTTTATTGCAGGTGTTAGGCTTTTTTTAGCCAGCTCACCCCATTGATGTCTATGGGGAAATCGTGCATGAGCACGTAAAACCAGCTCAAAGCAGCGCTGGTATTGGAGTGCGGTATGGAGCTCAATTTTGCTCAACGCTGACATATTGCCTGCTAACGCCGGGTTTTTGCAAACCTGTAATAGCAGCGCAATAGGGAGGTGAGCGGTGACAATAACTTGCAAGTTAGCACCGAGCCGCTCATAACGCAAAACTTGTAATCTAGCCGAAAGATAGCAAGAGAACGAAGAAAAATTGATAATAGGAGTAAATTA